>NW_012115200.1:2883057-2903292 GCF_000951035.1 Colobus angolensis palliatus | reverse complement strand
CTGCATGGCATGTGGATCCCATGTAGTCCCATGTGGCGTGTGGATACCATGTAGTCCCATGTGGCGTGTGGCTCCTTGGATCCCATGTAGTCCCATGTGGCGTGTGGCTCCCATGTGGCATGTGGATACCATGTAGTCCCATGTGGCGTGTGGCTCCCGTGTGGTGTGTGGCTCCCATGTGGCATGTGTCTCCTGTGTGGCATGTGGATCCCATGCGGCTGTGGCTCCCGTGTGGCACGTGGCTCTTGTGTGGCAGCCTGGCTGGGTTTGGCAGCTCTGGCCTTTTTTCCTGTTCTCCAGGCTCAGGGCTGGCTCAGGCTGAGGCAGGTGAGGGTGGGACCTGGGATCAAGGGTCCTGGGGGTGTGTGGGTGGCCTCTGGGGTCTGCCTCATTTCCATCATCTTCTCTTTTTGGTCACTGCTTTGTGTGTTACTGAGAACCATCTACAAGGACAAGAACAGATTCCAGAGCATGCCTCTTCCTGGAGCAGGGAAAGTGCGGGTTCCAGCAGGACTTAAGCGTTGCATCCTCTGATGAGTCACCCGGCCTGCAGGTTTCAGGGACCCACTTCCAGGATTTCCTGGACTCGACAGTCCCCACAAGCCCCATTTCTACAATCGGGAGTCTGTGTCTGTTGAGGAGGGGTGGAGGGAGTTGTATTCTATGGGTATATGAGGAAAGGCTAAAAATGATAGAACCTGCAGCATAAAAATGGGCTTCTAGGAAACGGTCTAAAGCTAAAACTCTCCCCTGGAAAGCTACAAATAATCAGAAAAAAAAGAGTGGAGTGATATTCTCTGGGACCTATTCTCAGAGAAATTCTCCGGAAATGTTTTAAAGCCAAAATAATACTTCATTCTACCTTTAATGCAAGCATAACTTGTTTTTAATGTTAAATTAAATGTCAACTTTCAAAAAAGATTCCGTAGGGACCAAGGATCCTGCTTTTCCCAAGTAAAGGCAACCTGACCGTGTTGGCTGTGTTTTAATTAAACCTGGGCCCTGGCCAGAGGGGCTCTCTGTGCAGGGTTCTCATCAGCAGAGGTTCTGTGCTCGCGGGTGAGTGGAAACACGTTCACGGGAAAAGATAGGAATTAAACTGTGTTCCTGGGTGGCCCTGCGCTGGTCAGCAGAGGTGAATCCCCCGCCTCCCTCTTTGGAGGGCACTTGGCCACTCCTCCTCTGCTCTTCCCCTTGTTCCAGAATTTCTAGACTCAGCGCTGCAGTGGGACCCTGAGCTGAACAACCCGACACCCAGGCTCTGCTCCAGGGAGGCCTCGATGGTTCCGCTGGCTTCCTCTAGCACACCTGCACTCTGAGTGCGACTCTGCTCCCCAGGAACAGCCCCGGGACCCTGGGACCCCAGGACAGGCACTGGCCAGGGAGGTCACGGTCTTGACCAGCTGACCAAGTACAGGGCACAGCTTGGCTGCCAGCCAGAGACTTTGCCTGGGGGTGTGTGTGTGGCTTCTGCGTTCAGGGAGGAATGAGTCTCATCTCAACCAGCTCAGAAACCAGGACTGCTCCAGCTTTTATTGCAGGAAGATTCTGGAACCTTCCATGACCTAAGGAACGTGCAAATGCAACAGAGGAAACAGAAGCAAACCAGGACAGACCGAGAAGCTGGACAGGAGAGCTGTGGACCTCCCGGGCTGGCCCTGACGCGGCACGAGGAAGCGCAGCCGGACTAGTGTAGCGAGAGCGCCCAGGCCTGCCCTGTGCCTGCGGGAACCACCTGGGGCAGGCTCCTGTTTCGTGACAGCCCGTGGTCAGGGGCGGCGCTGTGAGGCCCACAGACATGGGTGGAACTCCCTAAGGAACCCTTGCTGGGGACTCTGGATGCAGAAGGAGGTGTTGGACACTGCAAGGCCAGTGACCCCTAGGAGCATGCCCAGGAGGTGAGGTGCTGTCCAGACCCTGCCATCGTTTTCAGCAAACCTGCAGAGAAGAGCCCTGCCCTCCACGCCCCAGCTCCCTGTGTGAGGAGCAGAGACAGCTGTGCACCCAGGAGGCTGGCAATGCTCCTGGATGCAGCACAGGGAGGCCAGATGCATGGGGTCTAGGGTGTACGCATCCTGCTCCCGGCCCCATTCCTGGCTGGGCTGGCTGGCCCTCACCAGCCACTCCACCTGGATGCTCTGGGGGCACCAGACCCAGCCTCTCAGAGGGAAGCAGGGCCAGGAAGAGGCAGGCACTAGCCAGGGACTCTTGGAAAAGCGGCCCTGAGAGTAGGGGCCAGCCCGTGCCAGGCCGGGGCTGAGGGTGTTCAGCTCTGCCCCTGGAGTCCTTGACCTTTGTGGGGCCAGCCCCCAGACCCCAAATGTCCACAGCGTCTGCCCCTCCCCAGGGTGCCAAGGATGGCTCAACCCAAGGACAGCAACTGACCTCAGGCTGCTGGTGCCCAGTGGACTCTGACGTGGGCTGTGTGTGTGAGTGAGTGTATGTGAGGGTGTGTGAGTGTGTGTGTGCAGGAGGGCAGTGAGTGTCTGCTGCCTCCTTGTGTGTGCATGTGTGAGTGTGAGTGGTGCCATGTGTGTCTGCTGCCTCCATGTGAGTGTGTGTGTGCCTGTGAGAGCTGCCTCTGTGTGCGTGTGCGTGTTTGTGTGTGTGTGTGAGTGGTGCCATGTGTGTCTGCTGCCTCCATGTGAGTGTGTGTGTGCCTGTGAGAGCTGCCTCTGTGTGCGTGTGCGTGTTTGTGTGTGTGTGTGAGTGGTGCCATGTGTGTCTGCTGCCTCCATGTGAGTGTGTGTGTGCCTGTGAGAGCTGCCTCTGTGTGCGTGTGCGTGTTTGTGTGTGTGTGTGAGTGGTGCCATGTGTGGCTGCTGCCTTTGTGTGAGTGTGTATATGTGGGTTACCATGTGCGTCTGCTGTCTCCTTGTGTGTGCGTGTGTGTGTGCGTGTGAGAGTGGTACTGTGTCTGTGGCCTCCATGTGAGCGGGAGTGTGCGTGTGTGAGTGCTTGTGAGTGCTGCCATGTGTCTGCTGCCTCTTTGTGAGTGGGGGTGTGCATGTGTATGTGTTTGTGTGTGTGCGCGCATGCATGTGAGTGCTGCCGTGTGTCTGCTGCCTCTGTGTGAGTGGGAGTGAGTGCTGGAGAGTCTAAACTCCTGGTGCCCCCAGCGGGGACTCTCCTGCCTCCTGTTGGAGGGCGCTGGATGGGTGCTGCCCCTGGAAGGGATGAGGCAGCCCGTTCCCAGCCCTGCTTGCACCAGTGCGTGCACACGGACCCCCCTCAACCTTCCCTGAAGTCCAGAAAGGAGGCCTTGCTGGGAATCTTGTGGTTCCCCTTCCACAAATCCCAGGGCTCCTGGAAAGCCCAGAAAATTTGAGCAAACCGAGGAACAGACTGTGCCCCCTTTGCATTCCAGGCTTTCATTCAGTATCCTCCGAGACTCTGAGCCAGCCGGGAGGGAAGCGTCCTCAGCCTCAGTGGCAGATGTGGAAATGAATGATTTGCTGGAAAACACAGAGCTAGTGGATGGTGGGGCTGGGATCTGAACCTTCGTCAGGCTGAGTTCGCCCTGTGTGACTTGTCGTTCTCTGACACTGCCGTCTGTGTGTGGGCAGCACCGTTGCCCCCCCAGGCTCCGGGTCACAGGTGGATACAAGGATGAGCCCAGGGGACCTGTGCAAGGTGAGCAGGTGGTGCTCAAGGTCAGCACCTAACGTCCCCCTGCCTGCTGGAGGGGTGTGTCCATGGCTCGCCGTCTGTGGCTCCCGTCCAGCCTCTGGGGTGTGGGGGGCCTCCGTGGTTTCTTTCGGTCTATAACAGTCTTTCAGGCCCGCCCACTCTGAGGGACCAGGGTTCCTCCTACACAGATCGTAATTTCAGTCCTAGAATCTCATTCCCAAGAAATACCGTTTAGGACCCCAAGGAACTTGTAACTAACTCAGCCTTTCTTGGAGCCAGTAAATGCAAATAGCTAGCGACGAATTCCTCAAGTTATCCGGGATAAATGATGACTCTGGAAATGATGTCTCTCTTAAGAGCCGTGGAAATTCGTGCAGTTTGAAGGGAGTCTGAGCTTCTGAGTCTGTCCTTGCAGCACGTCCCCTGGAATGAGGTCTGTGCTCTGCGTGCGTTCATGTTTTAGAGTAGAAGAGAAGCAACACCGAATTAAAATGTGTTACGTCTCTGCCTAATAGACAGATTACCAATAAATAATAGGCAGTTTATGTGCCCCACGAGCAGGCATTTAAGAGGAGGAAAGAGGTACCGCCTCGCGGTGGGGGAGGACATCTGGGCAGGCAACACGGAGCAGGTGCTAACCCCTTGCCTTCCAGACAGAGTCAGTCTCAACTGCGAAAGTGAGTTGACCCACCCTCCACTCTGCTCCTCGTGTGGGCTGATTGCTGGGTTTCCCCTCCAGGCCACCCTGCCGACCTGTCCTTCCGGAACCTGGTCACCACCAAACATCTTCCCAGCAAGGCTTTCTAAAGGGAGTTCTTAGAATGTGGGATCAACAGCACAGAAATGAGAGCCCGTATAACAATAGGGAAACAGCGAGACATGGACCTGGTTTTTGAAGCTGGAATGTGAATTAAGCTCAATTTGGACGGCCTCGCTCGAGATGCAGTAACTCTAAATTAGCTCTAAGGGAAGGACGGGCGGCTGAGATGGATGCTTGCACCTAAGAAGTAAACCGCAGTTATTGGACGGCCCGAGAAGAATAGATGTTTTATCTCCCCCTTACAGGAAACAGCCCATTAATAGAGGAGCGTTTACTGTCACTTTCTGAGGAATAAAGACATTAAAGATGTTTGATACTTAAAATTATGTTTATGTTGTCTGTGAAAATGTGGTAAGTATCACCCATAAAACCAGCAGAGAAGGCGTCTTCTGCTAAGTTGCAGATTCAGAGCCTCATCTGGAAAGAGCCCCCGTGCGCTGGGACGTGCACACATGCCCCTTAGGCCCTCACCAGGATGCCTTGCCTGGGAGACGGCTCCAGCCAGCCGCAGGCGGGGCATCCTGGTGAGGGCCCAAGGGGCATGTGTGCCCGGCCCACTGGGGTACATCTCCCAGGGTCCTTTCGTTGCCCTCCCCTCACCAGCAGGGATCCTGGCCCTGGGAATAGACGAGGAGTCTCCCTGAGTGGGACCCGCCCTGCTGCCCGCTCTCAGCTCAATTACTGGGTCTAATTTGGTAACAGACAAGTGCAAATTGCTATCAGCGCAGCTGCAGTGATCGGGAAGGAGATTCTGAGGATGTTGTTGGAGAAAGCCCTTGCCAGGGTGGCTTTGCCATTTATATGTAGATTTGCTAATTCAGATGAAGGAGGGAGAGATGCAGGGGCCTCGGAGTGCTCGCCTTTCCAGTCTCCTTGAGGTCTTAAGTGATCAAAATGCAAATACCTATAAATAAGGAGGCAAAAACAAGTATCTGAGCTTTGTTTTTGACAGGAGCGAAGCACGAGGCTGCTTCTGTCACCGCGTGGGCATCAGACCGCGTGGGCCTGGGGAGAGCCACAGAAGCTTCCTTTACCTTGGGCTGGAAGGGACCAAGGCTGAGTGACACCAAGCCCATTGTCACAGGACCGGAAGGCCACTCTCACTTGTGTAGCTCTTCATTCATTCATTCATTCATTCGAGCACTGGGTGAGCTTTTCTCAGGAAACAGTCACTCTGCTGAGGGCAGAGACTATAAAGATGATGTGCGGAGTTTGCTGCCTGGAGGGGTCTCACAATGTCCCCAGGGGGTGGTCACATCAGGAAACAAAAGACCAAGTCACGTGAGGTTTGAGGGAGAAGCCAGGGCCCAGGCTGAGCACTGGAGAGGGAGCATTTGGAAGTGGTTATGCAATCAGGAAACAAAAGACCAAGTCACGTGCTGTTTGAGGGAGAAGCCAGGGCCCTGGCTGAGCATGGGAGAGGGAGCATTTGGGATTTCTGGCAGCGTCGGATTGAGGTTTACGGCGTCCCTCAGCTTACCAGTCAGGCGATGCCTTGCACAGCTCTCCTGCAGCCCCCTTGGACCCCCCTGGCTCAGAAGGAACCTGTGCTTTGTGGGGGTGCTGGAAGCTGCCCACGGGCCCCGCTCCTGCCCTGTGCTCAGCAGTCAGGAGTTCCCACGTCAGGGGTGTGCAGTGGTGCTGGCGGGGGCAGAAGTTGCTTAGGGCTTTGTCAGCCTCAGCGTGGTGGTCACCGAGGGTTTTGGGAGGGTGTTGGGTAGGGGTGGTTGAGGGCAGGTGAGGAGCCACTTGGCCCCTGGGGAAGGTGCTGAGGCAGCCAACCTAGATGGACCCAAGGACAAGGGCTGACCATGTGACTTGCTGGGGGACTGCCAGGCTCTCAGGTCTCAGGGCCCGGATCCCTGCCCCTGTTTCCCGTTAGCCTCTGTTTCCTCACCTGTAAACAGGGACATTGTTACTGCCTCCATCACAAGGTGAGGATTACATTGCTCAGATACTGCGTCCAGCCCCGAGCTGCTGCACCACACACAGTCCCAGGCTTTGCTGTTGCTACCGGAAGCGGGAGCCCAGAATTTGGGAGCTGGCGCAGCTCCACTGCTGCTGGGATGGATGAGGCTCTGGGGTCACGGGGTCCATGGAGGAAGCTGAGTTTTGCTTCCCATCTCCTTCTGAGCCCAGGGCACACTTAGAAGGTGAGGCCAAGAGAAGGAGGGGCCCGGAGCAAACTCCTGGCTGCGCGTCCCTGGGAGCCCAGTCAGTTCCTGGCCTGGCCCGGCCTCTGCCTCAGGGGACAGCTGGGGTTCCCGGAGCAATCAGGGCCCAGCTGGAAGGACAGGACCGTGTGTGCCTTGAGTCCTTCTGACCCTCATTCTTTGTAGGGCCACTTGGGCATGATTTAGCAATCCTTTCCTTGAATTAATCCTTACATAAAACATTTAAGTAATAATCTTAAATGTGCAATGACAAGTAATAAAGCTAATTACGGGTAATCAGGAAGCCTTTATTAACCACAAAGACATCGCGGGAAACTTCTAAGATAGGAAAATAATGAAAGATCAATATGACGAGGGGACAGGACTCAATGTGACTGTGTAAATCAACAGGGACTCACTCGAAAGTAGAATATTTCACACTCGTAAGGTGAATTAATCTAAGTGTCAATAAGGAAAAACAATTACAATGTGGAAAGTAGCCAAATGTCCCTGCAGGATATGTGAGAACATAGACCTTGAGGAAACGCTCTCTTGGTGAGGTGGCAAATGTTTGCTGGACTGGGGACCCACCTGGCTGCCCCAGGTAAGTGGCCATAATAGAGTAATTATTGCAAAACAGGTTGGTAAACTCAGGGCCCATCCATCTTAGTCAGTATCACAGGTCTTAACAAATGGCACCTGGGAAATTAAAATCCCCTCTGACTTCTAATATAAATGACTGATAATTACTGTTCACTTAGGAATTTCAAATATATTTTAGTGTTCTTTGCAATATAACATGAAATGGCAATTATCAGATCTGGGCTAGTGACATATAGTAGTATGTTATTCTGTTGATTTATGGTTTACTGTTTTTGAACATTATGTTAATATTCCAAATGCCAACAACTATATGCAAATCCTATTTTGTAAGATAGAGAAAAAAAGGATGACCCAAAATATTCAGTAATGAACCAAGTGTCGTGCCCGAAGCTTAGCGACAAACTGTGAGTAGAAATGTTCATGCACACCGTGCCACGCTCCACAGAGCTAAGTCAGGCCTGTGACCTACAGCAGGACGGGCCAGGCTTGGAAACCTTGGACTGAAACTACCAGCAGGTAATAGGTAATGGGAGCAACCATTACCCTGAGGTAATGAGACCTCACCTCGGTGAGGTGAGGTCCTCGCACCTCACCGCCCAGGAAGGAGGGCAAACGAGGAGATTTCAGAGGGGCTACAGCATCCTCTTTGATTTAGCTTGTGAGGCAACACCCAGCCAAGTGGTGGTCATTGGGGTATTTCCAAAACACATTTCTCCTTTTGTGAAAGTCGGGCTGTTGTAATAATAGAATCCTGGATTTTTGGCCTGTCTGGAATTTTTGCTACAGTTGCCTGGATGCACCCCCTCTGCTCAGCTCCTCTACAATTTCTCTTCTTATCTGTTTTCTCAAGTGTGTTAGAGGCAGGAAGGCATGATCTGAAGAGAGGAAATTGTTCCAACTCAAACAGCATCTTACTGCCCAGTGTGTGGCTGGCAGGAATATGAGAAGACCAAGCTCTGGGCTCTCCTGAGAGTCGGCAGCCCCGGAGGAAGCTGGGGCAGGGCCTCTGTTCAGCCAGCAGCAGGGGACTCAGAACCCCTAGTGGGCCATCTGAACATGTGTGTGCACGTGTATGTACACATGTGTGCACACACAAACATATACATACCATCTGAACATGCATGTACCCGTGTAGTTACACATGTGTGCACACACATATCATTTGAACATGTATGTGCACATGTATGCACACATGTGTGTGCACACAAACACATGTATCTGAACGTGTGTGCACGTGTACATGCACATGTGTGCACACACATATCTGAACATGTGTGCACATGCATGCATACATGCGTGCACAAACCTATATATTATCTGAACGTGTGTGCACGTGTACATACACATGTGTGCACACACAAACATATATGTCATCTGAACATGTGTGTGCACGTGTATGCACACACGTGCACATGCAAACATATCTCATCTGAACGTGTGAGCACGTGTACATACACATGTGGGCACATGCAAACATATATATATCTGAACATGTGTGTGCACATGTACATACACGTGTGCAGACACAAACATATAATCATCTGAAAATATGTGTGTACGACGAGTACGTACACACAGGTGCACACACAAGCATATATATATGCATATGCACACTTATATGTTCATTTATGTATGAATAGATATATTTATATAGATCCACCTAACTTCTAGTTATGGGTAAAACTTATTACAAAAGCAAAACACAAAGTAAAGAAGCAAAATTCACAGCCACTGCTGGTTCAAACAGACCCTCTCACTAAACCCTAACGGGGGTTCTCACCTTCATACCATCTTAAAAACAAAACAAACCAAGAATGCAGTCTGTGGTTCATGGAGGTGAATCATAAAGTGTGTCAAGGTTGATGAGCTGTTGACATCAAGGGCAGGTCAGGCTGGAGTGCCAGGATTCGGTGCTGAGAACACCTAGATACCCATGGCACATCTGGCCTGCCCTGTCTGGCCTGAGGATTCCCCTACAGGCGGGCCCGTGAGCCCTGGTGTCTGCTTATTATTCTGTCTGCCCTCCATCCTGCCAGGATGACGATGTGGGCTGTGGAACGCTGGCGTCATAAGATGGGCCTGGAGGGAAATGGGAGGCGCCAGCCGGGGACAGGGATGGCACCTGCTCTTCAGGGCCTTCTGAGGAGCAAGGGGGCGGAGAGCAGCAGGTGATCGTGGAGGCTCTGGAACACACAGGGACAGCTGGTCTGGGAGGGAAGGCTTCCTGGAAGAAGTGGCACCTAGGATGAGACCCGCCAGGACTGGACAGCATTGAGGCAGAGGAGGGGAGAGGGAGGAGAGGAGGGAGGCTGCTGGGGGTCCGCAAAGGCCTGCAGCAAAAGGCAGCATGGGGAAGACCAGCCACGAGAGTCAGCTCATCTCAGAAGAGGAGGAGGAGATTTGGACTGAGAAGGAGAAGAAAGTCTCGAACCTAGACGCCTTGGAGTTTTTGCAATTTCAGAATGGAGGAAATACCAGTCAGCCCAAGGATCTGCTGGGGGAGGCTTGCCAGGCTCACACTGACCGTCAGCAGATGGCAGGTCACACTGTGACCGTCAGCAGACACCAGGACAGTAAGTGTTTCCCGAACTTCGCCAAAAAGAAGAAAAAAAGCTCTTTCTGATAAAGGGTCATTACGTCGCCACCAAATCAGGGGGCTCCTGCTGGAAGAAGCACAGAGGGGGGAGGCACCCTCGGGCATTCTGTGAGGTACTCTGTCCCCTCCCCAGTCTGGGGTGCTTCACCGCGGGTGGAAAGGACCTGCTCATACCGCTTTGCCCTGGCCTGGGACTAAGACGAGTCCAGAGGCCCCAACTCCTAGTGGCCTGGATGTAGCTCCAGAAGTTCTGTGGACACAGAAACCCCGCAGATTAACTTGTTAACCTCTCTGGTGGGGAGAGGCGACGTGCCCACCTCTTTCTCTGGGCACTCAGAGGGAAATGCCACGAGGCAGGCATGACCTGAAGTAACCTGGAAGAAGCCAGCGGCCGGCTCTCCGCTGGAGTGGGAATGCCTGCAAACAGTGGCCCAGTCGGGGATCTCGGGAACCTGAGCAGCACAGGGTTCAGAGGTCAGAAGAGTGAGCTTCCTCCAGGTGGCAAGGAAAGGGTGGCTGATGAGTCCAGGTCAAAAAAACAAGCTCCTCGCCCTGTAAGTCTGGTACCCGGGGAGGGGGAAGGACAGGGAAGCCCTGCAGAGGAGAGGGACGAGGCTGCGAGGCCAGCGTGGATTGGATGCCGTCAGTGTGACCAATGCCACCCTAAGCAGGGTGTCTCAACCCTGAGCCCCACACCACGAGGAAAGTACTGGGGTCTGTATTTTACGGGCGCATCTTAGAGGGGACAAGCAAATTTCCAAGGCCCCCCTCAAGGAAGCATTGGATCCAGATATGGAATTCTGCCCTGCCGAGGGCCTCCTCCATGCCAGGCGATTCCAGGATCTCTGAAAGGTAAACACCACCTTGATGAACAGACGGTTTGTGGGAAGAGGTGGGTAAGTGCCTCTCACTGGGACGGCGCTGCCAGCAGAGGCTCTGTGAGACCCCGAAGTTGAATGGGACCAACGTGGGTGCAGATGGGTTGGCCGAGAACCCCTCAAGTTCTCAGGAGAGAAGGTCATTTTCCGAGAGCTTTTTATAACACCTACCATGCAGCCAATTTGTACAGTCACTTCACACCATAAGAGAAGATAAGTTAGTTAAGTTGTAATAGTATAAGACAATAACTTCAATTTCTAAGGTGGAAGGGGTTGAAGGCAGAGCCTCGGAAATGAAGGGCAGTGAGTTCCGAGTGTGTTGGTGCCTGGTGAGGACTGGGGGCACCATGGGAGTGTGTTCCCTGAGTCCCAGCCTGAGGGCAGGAAGCCTGACTGTGCCTGGAAGCGGAGGTCCTCCCTGGGGTCAGGCCGTGGAGACCTGGGTGCAGAGCCAGGCCAAGCGGCATCCCCGCTACGTTCCCAACAGAGCACAACAGCGGTTCCTAAGGAAGGTGTTAACATCACTGCTGTTTCTTTTTGCCATAGGCCTCGGCCAGCCAGGTGAGGAAAAGGAGCAGATGGGAAGGGTGGCCTATGCTCCTGCCAAGTTGGCCCTGCCGACGGCTCAGGTGGGCTGGCTCAGTCCCTCCCCTCTCCCCTCAAGGCACATGCCCTGGCAGGATATCCCAGAGGCTCTCTGTGGAAGGAGAAGGAACCTCCGGCTGGTCCTGTCTGTGGCCAAAGCCCCTGCCAACCCCAGTGCTGCTGTTAGCCTCTTGTGTTAGGGGGACAAGGGGCTTCTTAGCAGAGGGTGCCTCTCACTCGGGCTGGGGGATGAACTCTGGCCTCTGCAGAGCTAGCAGCCCAGGGATGACACCAAAATAGGTGGCTAAAAAGAAGAGGGCGGGCTTGTTCTCCAGTTTAAGGAAAAAGGAGGAAGAGAAGAAGGAAGACAAGGAGTTGGTGTTAGCACAGCCAGTCTGGGACCTAAGAACACCCTGGGACTTTTCGCCAGCAACAGTTCACAAAATTTGGGGGCTCCTGCTGGCAGAGGACAGAGGTGGGAAGCACAGTGGCATCCTCTCTGGCCGACCCCTGGAAGACCTCCAGGGGCCCCAGTGCACCTGCCAGGCGAGTTGAGGAAAGTGTTCCTTTGAGAGCTGGGTGTGTTACAGAGGTCCTCATGCACTCACCTCTGCAGTCTCAATCACATCAGTGTTGTGGCTAAATGGTTTTGAGTACTGGACAACCGAATGTCGGATGCTGGGAGCACAGTTCACTATTTTATCTCATTAGCAACAAGGAAATACCAAATGGCTCAAAGCGGAAACCCACCTGGAAACAGAATCCTGAAGGCAGGGCTGTGCTGGCAGGTAGGAAGCGGCTGAATGTAAAATGAGCTGAGCTGCAGTGGACAGTTCCCTTCTCATGGGGTAGGAAGATATGGCAGAAGAGCTTCCTGATCATCCTTGCTGTGTTTGCCTCAGCAAAATCCTGCCAAAGGCAGCCCAGGGTCTCTTTGTGAAGCCACTATTTTTAGCATCCTGGCTGCTGCCGGGCCGCAGGGGCACCAGCCAGCTTCAGACTCCTGGAAAAGCAAAGAATTCAATCCCTCTTCCACTCAAATGTGGGCGCCCGATGTTCTCTGCAAAGACTGAAGTGCTGCCATAATTTATAAGCTGGAAAGAAGAGGTGCATTTTATTGATTTTAGGAGTGTGCTGAATCTTTCTAAGCTCATGCATAATGAATGACCTTTGATTTTTTTTCAAACAAACTTACAAGTGGAGTTGTTGTGATGATGGCTAAATATAGTATGAAACGCACACCTTGAAATGGAACAGAGACAGTGGTTGATGTGAAGAGGGAGTGAGATTCTTACCCTATTATGAACTGGAGGAGCTTCCCACCACAGCCCGGGGGAAAGCCCTTGGCTGGCTGAAGACCACAGCACGTGTCGGACCTCCTCCAACGGGCCCAGGGCCCCTCTCGGCGCTGCCTCTCCACTGGCAGCTTTGTCCAGGCAAGGAAGCCTGATGCAGGCACACCCCCAAACTGGGGCTCAGCCCGGGAGGGTTCTTGGCTTCCTGCAGGAAAGAATTCAAGAGGAAGCCAACAGAGTAAAGTGAAAGCAAAGCAAGTTTATTAGAGCAAAAGAGAACAAGAAAACGGCTGCTGCACAGACATTTCAGGGCTACCCACAGGCAGAGTGGCACGTGTGGATTCCTGGCTGGCTATGGTTATACCTACTCCTAATTACATGCTAAATAAGGGGTGGGTTATTCATGAACTTTCTCGAAAAGGGATGGGGAGTTCCCAGAACCATGTGAGGTAGGTTCCAGGGCATTGGCACGGCATTTGCAAACTGTCATGGCGCTGGGGGGAGTGTCTTAGGCAAATGTATTATAATTCCTGGTCCCAGCTGGTGTTGGCTAGTTTCTTTGCTACACCCCGTTTTGATCAGCAGGGTCCTGAAAATGAGTCCTGCTGATCTCCAGTCTGAAGCCTGCATCTAAACACCAGGGGTGATGTGCAGACCTTCAGCATACACACAAAACTCCACTCACAGGGGACGTTGGGCTGTATGGTTAAGCTCAGCTTAAAATGCATAAAAACATTTTTATATTTTGCATTTCTATTTTGTAAAAATTAATGCATCTTCTACATTTCATGTACTTTCACTTAAGAACAAGATACAGTTCCTAAACAAACTTCATTCATCCTAAAAATGCCTGAATGGAGATGGGGCACAGGTGTCACCAGCCCCTCCGAGTTTTTTATAAGCAGACTTGGACACTGAGAGGTATTTAGTTCGAGGTTAGGAAAGAGAAAGTCAATATTGACTGTGGGGTTGGAGCAAAGCATTCAGGCTCAGTTCAGTTCACTTTCAGATTCTTCTCCTCACCCTCACTCTTCATGTCCTGGAGCTGAACTCACATGGATGGTAATGAACAACGCTCGGGACTAGAGGTGACTGGGGCAGGCTGGATAATCGTCTAACCCAGGTTCTCCTTGTGGCAGTTCCTGTCTTCAAAGAATTTCACAGCCTCTGCTCTCTTTGATTGTTATAGAAATCCTCCGAGTGAGGGGGAGTGGAGGTGGTTTTCTTCCATTAAGGAAGCAGAGTTGCTCTTCTGGGCAGTGGCAGAGAATTACCAACCAGTGTGAAGATCAGTACTGTCCGACTGGGCAGATCTCAGATGGCTCAGGGGATGGGGCGGTGAGCGTTCACAGCACGCCCTGCCAGAGGAGGCTGCCGCAGAACCTTCTCCTGTGTCACATGGATGCAACCTTGTACAAGGACGTTCAACCCAGTATAGTTTACCATGTTTTCAAAATCTTCCATCTCATGTAATAAAGAACTAATTAAATACATTGTTGTGTGTCAGTAACACGGGATACTTTGTAGCCACTATGAAAGACAACCAGCTACATTTTCATTGGCAATAAAAGATAGTGTCCATGTTGTCAAATCTGAAGAGGAGGCATATGACCTCGCAGTGTGCTGGAGCGAGGGAGCTCATGTCCCCACCCACGGGTGTACAGAGTGGACCGTCATTCCATTCCCCCCTTCTGCCACGCGGCCTCACAGTGTGCTGGAGCGAGGAAGCTCATGTCCCCACCCACAGGTGTACAGAGTGGACGATCATTCCCTTCTTCTGCCATGTGGCCTCGCAGTGTGGTGGAGCGAGGGAGCTCACGTCCCCACTCATGGGTATATAGAGTGGATGATCATTTCATTCCTTCTGCCATGTGGCCTCACAGTGTGCTGGGGTGAGTGGGCTCCTGTCCCCACCAACACGTATAGAGTGGATGATCCTTTCATACCCTCCTTCTGCCATGCGGCCTTGCAGTGTGCTGGAGCGACGGAGCTCACGTCCCCACCCAAGGGCGTATAGAGCTGTATTAGTCAGTTTTCATGCTGCTGATAAAGACATTCCTGAGACTGGGCAATTTACCAAAGGAAGAGGTTTATTGGACTCACAGTTCCACACGGCTGGGGAGGCCCCACAGTCACAGTGGAAGACAGGGAGGAGCAAGTCACATCTTATGTGGACGGCAGCAGGCAAAGAGAGAGCTTGTGCAGGGAAACTGCTCTTTCTAAAACCATCAGATCTCGTGAGACTTATTCGTTATCACGAGAACAGCTTGGGAAAGACCTGCCCCCATGATTTAATTACTTCCCACAGGGTCCTGCCCACAGCATGTGGGAATTCAAGATGAGATTTGTGTGGGAACACAGCCAACCCATATCAAGAGTGGGCGGTCATTTCACTTCCTCCTTCTGCCATGTGGCCTTGAAATATGTTGGAATGAGTGAGCTCACGTCCCCACCCATGGCGTGTAGAGTGGATGGTCATTTCACTCCCTCTTTCATGTCATAGGTGTATAGAGTAGATGATCATTTCACTCCCTCCTTCTGCCATGTGGCCTTGCATGGTGCTGTAGTGAATGAGCTCATGTCCCCACCCATGCGTGCTGGGCTTGGTCATGCTTCTTGCTTTGGTGGATGGAGTGTAAGCAAGTGTGACTCAAGAAGAGGCCTTCAATGTGCTGGTGTGGCATGGCCTGGCTCTGGTGCTGGTGGCCTGTCAGGAGATGAGAATACCCAGCTAATCAGGGCCCCAGAAACGTGTGGAACAAATGCAAACCCGGCTGTAAGTAGAGCTGCCCAGCAGGGCCCAATCGGGGTCAGGCTGAAGCACATGGGCCTGCGGAGCCACGCGGACTAGAATGAAACCATCGATGGAAGCCAGTGATATTTTGAGACTGTTCACCGTGCAGCATGATTGTAGCAGTGGCTGGCCAATCCAGGAAATTACAAAACAGTTTACATGTGTGATCCTGTATTTATAAGAAGAGCTGCTATGTGTGGATTGAAATGAGTCTCTTCATATTTGCGCCTGCATATAGTTATAGAATGACAAACAATAGAAAAAGAGTGTTTCTATTTCTAAAGTGGTGGTAGAATTATGTAATACTTTTATTTGCTCTTTTATGCTTTCTTACAAACATGTAATTTATGCGCATTTTTTTTAGAAAACACATTCTTTGGGGAGAAATCACGAACTCTCCTTTAGCTGTGCAAACATCTCTGAAATCATAATATAAAATTTAAACCTCCATCAGGGAGACACTTTCTAGAATACTCTCTAGATAGGGTAGTGGCCTTGCTAATTTTAATTCCCCGTAACTTAGCACATGGAAGTATCTGATAAATGTTCACTGAATTAAATCAAAGGCTATTCACATATTGCCACCCAACCTCCACTCCCTGAATACAATTCTCAAAAATTATCCAGTTGACGGCTTTTTATGTGAAATTCACCTATGATATTAGCCCTTTCCAATTCCAAAATGGCTCAATCAGCAAACACTGACTGAATCTATAAAATGCAAGAGTTGAGGCGAGTTTCTTCCACCGAGGGATGGTGGCAACTCTTCTTTCTTTGCTTGTTGGTTTCTTCTCAGTGACTTTTGATCTTAAGATAAGAGACTGTGTTCCTGGCCACTGGCCCTACAGGTGAAGCAGGAGGATCTTGGCATTGGTAGCACAGCCCTGGTATAGTCTAGAAACAGGTGTCTTACTCTCCTTGTCCAGTGAGACTGTGAGTGTGGGGAAAGGAGCTGAGACTTGTGGCCAAGCAGCAGTGCACTCCCAGTGACGTCTGCGAACATTCCGTGTGTGTCAGTCCATGTGGCAGGTCTGTGACTGCTGCTTTCTTAAATATCATACATCACACATAATTTTGTTATTAATACATGATCATGTATAATCATGTATTATGATACATGATGGTGAGAAAAATAAAATATTACACGTTTCCATTAGTTTTGCAAATTCCATGTTTTTGTTTATACTATTTTTGAGGGCACATTTCTTTCCTCCTTGGGGACAACATTTATAGAAATTTACCACTCTAGTCTGTATAACGATATAAGCCTTTGTGGCCCATGTATACAGATATAGGCCTTTGGAAGAAATTTATAAAAATATGCAGATTCACCATATCCAGAGCCGGAAGTAGATTTGGATGATTCCAGCAGCAGCGAACACAAACAGGGCTGCGTTCCCACAAGGAAGCGGCTCCTGAGGGTCTTGTGGGAGCTCCTGGGGGCTCCTGGAGTCTTTCTTTTACTGCACTCCAGGGAGGGCACTTTACGCTTGAACAGCTAATAGTTTTCTTTGAAAACTAACATTTCTGCATGTTCTGAAATGACCTGAGCACATCCTGAGCAGTAGTGTGGGGCCAAGTGGTGCAGGTCCGGCTTTAGGTAAATATGGAACTCTGGTGTGTGTGTCTGCTCAGGCTTAACACACAGAGAGTGGGGCTCTCCACTTGCCACAAACAGGAGATGCTGGGACACTCACAGAAAGTGGCAAGCTTTCTAGAAATGAGCCTAGGGAAACCTGCTTCTGGGCTGACCTCAGCATATATTAGTATATGCTTTTGCTGCATCCCAGAGCTTTGTGCATGTTGTGTCTTTATTTTCATTTGTTTCACAGTTATTCATTTATTTATTTATTTCTTAATTTCATTATGTACCCAAAAGTCATTCAGGAGCAAGTTGTTTAGTTTCCATGTACTTGTGTGGTTTTGAGAATTCCTCTTGGTATTGATCTCTAATTTTACTCCACTGTGGTCTGAGAAAATGCTTGATGTGATTTCAATTTTTTGGAACTCATTGAGACTTGCTTTATGACTGGGCATGTGGTCAGCTGTAGAGAATGTCCCATGTACAGAAGGGAAAAATGTATATTCTGTGGCTGTTGGGTAGAGTATTCTGTAGATATCTATTAGGTCCAATTGGTCAAATGTCTAGTTTAAGACCAGAGTTTCTTTGCTAGTTTTCTGCCTTGGTGATGTCTGTAGTGCTATCAGTGGGGTGTTGAAATCCTCCACTATCATTGTAATACTATGTCTGTTCTTAGTTCTAGTGGTATTTGTTTTACAAAACTGGCTGCTCTGATGTTGGATGACTAGATATGTAGGAAGAACCCTCTATCCCTTTATTACCTTCTTTGTCTTTTTTTTTTTCACTCTTATTGTTTTAAAGTCTGTTTTATCTTATGCAAGAATAGCAACCCCTGCTCTTTCTGTTTTCCACTTGCATGGTAGATTTTTCTCCATACCCTTACTTCAATCACCTGGGTGTCATTACATGTGACTTGGGTCTCTTGAGGGCACCAGGAAGTTGGTCTTATTTTTAAAAATCCAATTTGCCACTCATTTAGGCCATTTACATTCAAGGTTCGTATTGATATGTAAAGTTTTATTCCTGTCATAGTGTTAGCTAGTTGCTTTGTAGTTTCAATTGTGTCATTATGGAGCCTGTGAACTATGTACTTATATGTGCTTTTATGGTAGCAGTATTACTGTTTTGTTTTGTTTGCATGTTTAATACTCTTCGGAACATTTCTTGTAGATCCAGTGTGGTGGTGACAAATTCCCTTAGCATTTGCTTGTCTGGGAAGTACTTCCATTTCTCTTTTGTTTATGAAGCTTGGTTTGCCAGTATATGAAACTCTTGGCTGGAGTTTTTTTTTTTCTTTAAGAAGACTGAAAATGGGACCCTAATCTCTTCTGGTTTGTAAGGTTTCTGCTGAGAAGTCCTCTATTAGTCTGGTGGCTTTTCCTCTGTATGTAATTTGTCCCTTTTCTCTAGCTGCCTTTAAGATTTTTTCTTTTGCATTGACCTTGGATGGTCTGAGGACTAAATGCTTTGGGTATCTTTCAGGAGTTCATTGAGTTTCTTGAATCTGGATGCCGACCTCTTGTGCAGGTTCCTTCTCATCAGTGGAAGTTGTTACCTCTTATTGTTGAACTTACTTTTGTTTGGATGGGATAACCCCTCCACGGGTGTGACTATTGCCCCTGTTGGGTAGGACCCTTTGGTTTTGGTTCTATATGCTTTTAGGGGGCTTACACTCTGAATGAATTCCTTGGTTATAGACAGCCTTTGTGCAGTGTGTTTCTAAATGTTAGTTGTAGGTTGTAGTGGCAGTGTGCTGTGTGGGTGGTCAGGCCACATTCCTTTTCCACTGTCATCCTCCATAGTCAGCCATGTTCCTTTCTCCCTCTGTCACCCTCCAGCCTCTGCCTAGCAATGCTAAAGTTGGGATCTATGGTCTGAGGGCACAGAAATGTAGAATTATGCTTCCTGGCTTTCCTCTGAGGCCAAGTTCCACAGGGATCTTTGGTTGAAACTTTGGTTGACTTTATTTGCTCAGCATGAAGCATAAGCTGAGAGCTCAGGGTCTGCTGGACCATGGGCCACCATCCTGTCCTTTCACAAATTCTACCCTACACTAGCTCTGGAGGAACTCACAAACTGTGCGTTTGAAGGTATTTCTCACTGCAGATTCGATTGCCAATGCTGGGCTGACAATGTGCTGCTGCTGTAAGGGGGATTTACCAGGCAGAAGGTCCACAATCTTTTTATTTTGGCAGCTGGGGATTGGCCCTGGGCCATTGGCCTGGCCGGCGATGGAGGTGCTGGGTGTGTGGAACTCCATTGTGATCATCTGGCATTCTGAGGACCAAGGGACAGGATCTGCCTGCGAGCCCTGGCCTTGTATGGTCATGGCCACCATGTCAGAGGAGTGGAGGTTCCTCCAAGCCACTTGCCTGGCAGCTCCTACTGCTCACACAGGCCCGGCAGAGTTGGGTAGATAGGCTGGTGTTTGTTTTGTTTGCATGTTTAATACTTTTTTGAACATTGCTTGTAGATCCAGTGTGGTGGTGACAAATTCCCAAAATTTGTCAAAAGCCTGTGTGACCGAAGGGAGCACCTCACATTCTGGGAGAGTCACAGCAAACACGTTCAGATTACTCCATCACAGCCACGCTCTCCTCTTGGCAGGGCGACTTCCACTCCGCTCAGGCCCTGAAACTATGAGGCTCCGTGTGCTGGGATGAGGTTCCAAGAAAACCGTAGGCCCTCAGTCCTTAGGAGGGGCTCCTTTCCTCCACATCCCAGCCTCTGTCCTCACCTGCCACTGCCCGCTCCGGAGGTGACCGCCTACCTGTGCACCTGCAACATGCCCTCCACTTGGTCTTGTCCACAGGACACTCATTTGTCCCCCACTCATGGAGCCAGAAAAAGTCAAGCCAGGGACCAGCTCTGCGAACACCTCTGAGGAAGGGTCTCAGTGTGCCTGGGCAGCATGTTACAGGTTTCCGGCATGGTTGGGTAGACAGGGTGAGACGGGGAGAGGCAGGACCAGCTTACAGCAAACTGCAGGGCGGTGACACAGAACTGACAGTCGTCTCCGTCAGTGTCCAGAAAGAACAATGCAGTGAATATCCCTCTCACTCCAAAGAAATGCCTGAGGCTGGTGACTAAACCCATGGAGGACACCACGCCCACCAGATGCAAGTAGAATGACCCAGTTCAGACGTGTTTTCCCAGTGATGACCACCTGTGCAACCCTTTAGGTGCTTCACTGATGGAGACTGGGATGGGGGCACCGTGGAGGGTGAGCGGGGCTGGGACAGGGGGGTCCTGTGCGGTGAGTGAGGCTGGGATGTGGGAGTTCTGTGGGGTGAGTGAGG
>NW_012115200.1:2866864-2883007 GCF_000951035.1 Colobus angolensis palliatus | reverse complement strand
TCTGTGGCTGGGTTGGGTTCACTCCACAGCACTGAGCTGTAGAGGATGGGAGACCTGAGGGATGCTGTACCTTGCAGAGCAGCTCGTGCCTGTGAGACTCGGGATTTCCAAAAGTCCCTTTGGGTCTGATTTGTGGAAAGACAGAGATTCTAGGTGGGCCCGTGGTCAGCGCCTTTTCACCCCATTTGTAGTTTTTGTCCTTGTTAGGGCAGAATCTGCATATGTAATCTACGTTCTTTACCATGTTTAGATGACAGTTCAGCAGTAACAACTGCGTGCATGTTCCTTTTTCTCCTTTCTGGCCCCTGCCCTCCCTATCCCAGCCCCTGGTCAACACTGGATCTGCTATCCCTCCAAGCAATCTACTGTCTCAGCTCCCACAGAGGCATGAGATCCCGTGGCATTCTCTTCTTATGCCTGGCTTATTTCCTTAAGCATAAGGACCTCTAGCTTTGTCCGTGTGGTTTCTGGAGATGGCCCAGGAGAGAGGCTGTGGATTCACTGGCCGCTGAGGATGTGGCCTTTTCCAAGCTGGCTCTGGAGGGGATCACGGCGGGTAGGCCTCGAGAGAGTAGGTGGGGCAGGAGCCCTAAGCCCACATCTGTTCACAGGGGAGAGGAGGGAAGACAGTGGTGTGGCGGCAGTGCCACCGTTTCCTCCTCTGTGACCACCGGACGTGCTTGCCAGGCTCAGCAGCTGCTGCCCTGGCAGCAGAGGGCTGGCTGTGAAAAGCAGGACGTCACCAACCCAGCCTCGAAAAGGAGAAGGCTGCCAAGAGAGTTCCTAGCAGACATTTGTCAGGAATTATGGAACATGAGCCTCACCACAGGGGCATCAGTGCCGATAAATGCAAATTTTCCAATCATTTTCACTAGCACACTGCTCCACGGCATGGCCTTCTTGACCCTTGGCTCAGTTTCTCCTTCCATTAGTGCCATGGTCAGCGGTGGAGCCCACAGCTTCTTCCTATGCTGCCCCCTTGACCGACCTCTCTGGAGTGTGGCCGTGACCCCTCCATCATTTTCCTAAATGACCAATTAAAACTACTTTTTTTTACTCATTCGTTTCCTCACTAATGAAGGACTCATTGATTGTATTAAATTTAGAAATTAGCTAAGCTACATTAACAAGACAGCACCCCTGTGATGCAGGGACCCAGGTCCACCTGCTGCATGCCTTTCTGTGACTTGTGTACATGCATCAGAAGAGGCTCTCATTATACATTTTTTTTAACCCTTTCCTCTCAATAAGACATTGCAAACACTCCACAAACATCAAGTATTCTCCCACAACCTAGTATTTAGTGACTGCTTGGAGTCCCCTGCCCCGGTCTATCAGTTAATCAATTAGTTCATTGGCTGCTGTTGGACACCTGGGGTATTTCCAGTGTTTTGATTCCAGGTTGCAGATGACACTGCGGTGAGGGTCCTTAGAGCAGACTCTTGGAAGACATCCACAAACGTCTGCTGAGGATGAGTGCTTGGGAGCTGTCTCCTCCCTGAACCCTGTTGTTGGCTTTCCTGACCTCCACAGCCATCTCTTTGCACCCTCACCTGCAACCTAGTCTCTGCTGGCCCCTGAGCCTCTGCCTGCCCTGGATGCAACGCTGACCCTCAGGACACTGTCCTGACCATTTCTTCTCCAGCGCATCAGACCCTTCCAGAGTGAGGGGACATGCACTTGGGGGAAATGGGAAGTGGAAAACTTCAGGAACCACCCTGGTCGGGGAGAACTGCTCCCAAGCCGTGAGAGATTGCACCCCTGGCACAGCTCATGGAAGGGGAGTGCTGGCTCCAGGCAGACCCTTGACTTCCGGGGCCATGTTTCCAGCTGCCCACTCCAAGGTCACGACCTCAACATAAATTCAGTCTGTTGGACACAGACTTTTCATTTCCCTCAGACAAATCGGATTAATCTCATTTCCCTTCCAGGACTCTCCACCGTGGATCTTATATCCCTGTTGATCCAGTCATTGGGTAGGAAATCCTGGCTTGGTCACCAACTCCTGCCTCTCCATCTTTCTCTCCAATCCATTTCCAGCTCCCTCTGCAGTGCCTCTCAAACCAGCTTCCTGTCTTCAGCCACAATCCCCACTTCAGTTCAGATATTTTTCCTGCTGCTTAAAACCTTGGCATTGTCTCCATGCCCCAGCCCTCCAGAAAGGATTGGGACAATTATTCCATGAACAGCAGCAGCTCCCACCCTTGGAGCAGTGATGATGGGCCAGTCAGTGAGTCAGAGGCATTGCTCTCATTCTGTGGCCAGTCAGTGAGTCAGAGGCATTGCTCTTTTTCTGTGGCCAGTGAGTGAGTCAGATGCACCTGCTCTCATTCTGTCACTCAGTGCTCATTAGGACCACCCTGAGGTTGGCATCTTATGATTACTTCACAAACAAGGACACTGAGGCTGAGCATTCACATGCTCAGCTCCGGAATTGAAAGCTCGCACTTTCTAGCTCCGGAATTCTGGGTCCATCACTTACTAGCTCTCTGCCTCCAGCTGGATGTTGGGAACATCCCTATCCAAAATCTCAGCATTGTACAACATGCCGTGTAACAAACCAGCACATGTACCCCTGAATCCAAAATTAAAAAATTAAATTAAATTAAAATTAAATGATATATACGTGTGTGTATGTGTGTATAAATTATTTTGCAATTAAAAGCTACAATATAGAGGCAAGATATATTCATGATTAACATTTTGTGATACTTAAATAAAAAATACATAATTGATTCATGCTTTGCATAATTCTAACTTGTCATGGATTCATTACAAAAATGTGCCTTCCATTAATTATTTCAAAAGTGGGAAGTCCAGCTCATGATACAAATGTACAGAATAGAATATTCAAATAAGGCTGAGCTGTCTTCTCACAAGGTTAATTTATAAATTCCACGTGTAGAGCCTATAAAATCCTAAGAAAATCCATTAAGAATAGATGCAGACGCGTACCTAGGTGGTGAGCATGGCACACAGCAGGTAGATTTGCAGCCCATGCCTCGCTCCCTCCTTCCACTGTCTGGTGGCTCCAGTGTCTGCTGTTGCCATCTTCACGTTTGTGTGTATTCAATGTTTAGCTCCCATGTACAAGTAAGAACAGACTACGTGGTATTCGGTTTTCTGTTCTTCTATTAGTTCGCTTAAGATAATGGCTTCCAGCTCCATTCATGTTGCTGCAATGACATACTTTTGTTATTTTTTATAAGTGCGTAGTATTCCATGGTGTATATGTACATAGCTCTGATAGTGGTGATGATCTTGCAGCTTTTGTAAACCTGACAAAGTCTTTGCATGGTATTTTTGTTAGTAAAGAATTCTGGCTGATGGGTTTTTCCTTTTTTCAGTGCTTTAACAATCTTGCTCCATGGTCTTAGCTTGCCCTGTGTCTAGTGAGAAATCTGCTGTGATTCTTCCATTTGTTCCTTGGTGTTTATGTATCTTCTTTTCTCTGGCTGCACTTTTCCGCTTCAGAGATATTCCAGGAAATAGACGGTATATCTTAAATTCAAGGGGGTAGCATGAGATTTCATCATGTTACTTGGAATGACATAAAATTTAAAACTTAAGGATTATTTATTTCTGAAATTTTCCATTTAATACTTTTGGATGGCAGTAGAATGTGGGTAACTAAAACCATAGAAAGTAAAACAGTGGATGGGGGAAACTATGGTATATGCTGCCTATAAGAAACACATTTTAAATATAAATATATGGATAGGTTAAAGTAAAAAGTGGAAACAGATATACTATATTAACACTAATAAAAATAGAGTCAGAGTCATTCTGATTGTAGTAATATCAGAGTAAATTTCAGAGCAACTAATATTACCATGCATGAAGGAGTTTATTTCATAACGATAAAGGACTAACTCATCCAGGGGACATAACAATTCTAAATGCATATGCACTTAATAGCAGAGTTCCAAAATACACAGAGCAGAAATGGATACAACTACGAAGAAAAACGTAACATGCACAAAATGTAACTTAAAATGAGTCATAGACCCAAAGGGAAAACTAAAAAAGAAGAAAATATGAGAGAATTTTTTGTGTCCTTGGGCTGGGCAAAGATTTCTTACACATGACATCAAAAATATGATCCATAAAAGAAGAAAAATGATACATTGGGCTTTACCAAAAGTTAGAGGTTCAGCTTTTTGAAGGACATCATTAGGACAACAAAACCATAAGCCATGGATGGGGAGAAAGTATTTGCAAGTTATATTTCTGACACAGGACTTGTATTTAGGATTTAGAAAAAAACTCCGAAAACTCAAAAATAAGAAAATAAATAGTACAGTAAAACAATGAGTAAGAGATTTGGATGCTTCACTAAAGAAGGTAAGCAGATGGCAAATAAGCACTGAAAAGATGCTCAGCATCATTACTCGTGGAAAAATGCAGATTAGAACCACCATGATATCCCACCATAAACCCATTGGAATGTCTAAAAGAAAAGACTGACTGTACCAGCTCTTGGTGGGAATGGGGAGGAACCGAAACTCCCATACATGATCAACATGCTAGTGGGAATATAAACGAATATAACTTTGGAAAACGTTTTGGCAATTTCTTAAAAAGTTAAAGATAAACCTACTATATGATCCAGCCACTCAACTGCTAGGTATTTTATTCAAGAGAAAAGAAAGCATGTGTCCACACAAAAACTTGTATATGAACTTACTTTCATAGAAGTTTTGTTAGGAATATCCCCCACATGGAAACAACTCCAAGTTCATGAGCAGGTGAAAGAAAAACAATGAGCATATTCAGTCAAGGGAATATGACCCAGAGATACATAAAGAATGATGTGTTATTGATGATGTGACAACATGGAGGAAACTCTAAAATAGTTTGAGTAGAAGCAGCCAGTCAAAAAACAGTGCATACTGTATGATTCAATATGTAAAAAACTTCCATCAAATGCAAATTGGTTTATAGTGACAGAAAGCAGAATGGGAGTTTCCTGGGATGGAGGGAGAGGCCTTGAGGAAGGCAGGAGGGATTTAAAAAGACACTTCTTTTGAGGGAGGACTGGATCTGTTCCTTACCTTGACTGTGATAATGGTTCTATGATGTATGCAGATTTCAAAACTTATCAAATTGTGCAGTATGGGCAACTTATCAAGTGCCAATTGTACCCCGATGAGGTATTTGCAAGAGCCACTTGTTAATGTTTGAAAATATCAATACATAGCCAATTCTTTTAAAATTTTTTTTTTAACTTTTGTTTTAGGTTCAGGGTACATGTGCAGGTTTGCTATGTAGATAAACTCATGTCACGGGGGTTTGATGTACAGATTATTTCATTGCCCTGGTACTAAACTTAGTATGCAATGATCATTTTTTTCTGATACTCTCCCTCCTTCCACCCTCCACCCTCAAGTAGGCCCTAGTGTATGTTGTTCCCCTTCTTGTGTCCATGTGTTCTCATCATTTAGCCTCCAACTTATAAGTGAGAACACGTAGTATTTGGTTTTCTGTTCCTGCCTTAGTTTGCTAAGGATAGCGGCATAGAATAGGAGAAAATACCTGCAAACTATAAGCATCTGATAAAGGCCTAATATCTAGCACTATAAAGAGCTTAAACAAATGTATATGCAATCACCAGACAGCCCCACTGAGAAGTGGGCAAAAAACATGAACAGACGCTTTTCAAAAGAAGACATGGCCAATTCTTGGCACACAAAACTTTCTAGAAAGCTCCCCGCCTTCCTGGAAGTGAGCACACAGGTGAGTCCTGTCCTTGTCACTACAGTAGAGGAAGGCAGGAGAGGCATGAGACAGGATGAGGGTCTGTGAATAATGCCCCTACGAAGACAGCCTGGCCCTGCTGGCCACCATAGGCACCTGGCTGGTGACAGAGACACTGTGATGGGACCACTCATGTGCTCACGAAGACCGCCTGGCCCTGTTGGCCACCACAGGCACCTGGCTGGTGACAGAGACACCACGATAGGACTACCTGCCTGCTCCCCCACGCCCAAGCTGTTTACCATAGATTAAGTGTGAAAGTCATCCTCGCCCCGCAGTTGCCTTGCAGGTCATCGTGAAAGCAGAAAGAAAACCAGGAAGGCTTGCAAGACAATTTAGGTAGAAATTGCTGCCCGTGATTTATGATTTTAATTAAGAGCTTTTTAAGCTTTAATTAAAAAGGTACATGAGCATTCAGTATTCAAGAAAAATGACTTTGTGTTTGGGTCAATGGAATAACATAAAATAAAATGAGATACATATTTCTAGTCAGAAGCTTCACATAAGAAAGCTATGTACATAATTAAAAAGTAAATTTAAACTGATTTGGGCATAAAGTCTTTATAATGGGGAAGGGGGCTGAAGGGAGTGTTTTTTTCCTCTATTGCAATATAGTTGGATATCAGATTCCACATATTAATGAAATTACTTTCTGGGAGGGGACCAAGGTGAGAGCACGGACAGCGCATGAGGTTATTATTGATGGCAACCGATACCCCTCAGTGGGCTCGGGCAGCCCCCCCCACGTTGCTGGGTGTAGAGGGTGTGTCCTTGGTTTCTGCTTCATGGCTTTATCTGCTTCGTATTTTCCTTTGCATTTGTTTGCTCCTCAGACCGGAGAAACTTCAGGGAACCGCGCTAGGTCAAAGTCTTATTTAGCAATGTATGAATTTCCCATGTGAATCAGCTCAAGGACAGGACGTCCAGAAGGAGGAAAAAGCTCCAAAGAGTCTCTCATCGTGCCTTTGGCCACAGGTGACCTTGACAGAGGTCAGAGCTCTGGGCCTCAGGGAGGCCAAGGCTTTGCTGTGAGCTGAGGTCAAGAGTGCCCATGTGTTTGCTGTAGGCCCACAGGAGTGTGAGTGAGGGTCAGCAGGGTGGTAATTCCAAGACACGGGCTTGCTCTCCAAACATCTGCCCTCTGGATCTGCTGGCTAGTGGCAGCAGGAGGGGGAGGCAGTGACAGTGCCAGTCAGCTCAGAATGGTGATTGTCAGGCACTGGCCACTCTGTGGCCTACAGAGCCTGCAGGTGCTAGTGTCTGAAAGGTTGTATGACCCACCAGTGTCTGATCCACAGCACTCCTGTGATGCTTCACTGACTGGCCTTCCGCTTTCACAGTGACCGCCAGCCGCATCCCTGGGAGGTTACTGGAAGGCATCAGTCCCCTGAGCATCACTGGAATCTCATATGGTGGCCTGGGGCGTGTTGCAAGTCTAGCCTGGGCATCAAAGCTGTGCAAGATTTTTACACTTGTGCTGTGGCCTCTGATTCCTCAAGCTGTCCCTGCGGCGTCTTTGCTAAACCTCCTGGACACTGCCATGTGGGTCTGACATCATCCCCTAAACTCCCTTTTTTCTTACTCCTTGATTTCTTCAAAGGAATTATGTTCCCTCCTGCTTGGTGGTCTGGCCATTGGCTGGCCTGGAACTCCAGTGTCAGGGCCCTGAGGCAGACGGTCAGCTCCTAGTGACCGCCAGCGCTGCTAAGCCTAGTGGCAAGGCTGCTTGGTTGCTCCCATCGGAAGGAACTATGTATTTAGAAATAGGGCTTTTACTAATTAGGTGAACTGTTTGTTCCATAAAGGAGCAACAAAAGGACTTAATCAGACATGGCCTTCAAACAATAAGTTTGAATACTGCATTTAAGGGCTATTCATCTTACAGAAGGATTTCTCCTCACCCATTTTTAGGGACCTGTTTCTGTACCTGGTGCTGTCCACCTGCAGATAGTTAGATGAGAAGGGCTTAACGCATCAGCTTACCCTCCCATCCATCAATCACATTTTCTCTTACTTTATGATGTGCTGTGATTCTAAAACACCACAAATACCAAAGAGAAAAAGAATCAGAACCACGAAGGGTTTCCACATATCCTCAAGGTCTATCTAAATGCTTCCTTTCCACGCTACAATTTCTGATTGCTCATCATATGCAAATCATGCCTCAGGACCTCCATAAGGAACTATTTTGGAACAGAACACAACTCATTCTAGAAACGTTTCCTTCCTAATTTGGTACCACGGTTTAAGTGGCTTCAGAAGTGCTGCAACTCAACTCAATTAAAGGGCCATTTTTCAGCGCCATCTGAAATTACTCCAAGAGGCGTTTTTTACAAAGGACTCTCATAGTATGCTGAGGACGTGAAGGATGCCAGCTCAGCTCAGGGACATGGAAGGACATATTTATTGTACTTCTCACCTTCTGGGCCACAAATCAAACACGAAGACATAAATTGTCAAACATTTTAATCACTGAGCAGCTGGAAAATCGGTTTGTTTTGCAAATCACACTTGTGGTAAGTGGTAGAAGATAAACACCAACTGTTTGCTTCCTTAAGAGAAACAGAATGTTTTCATAACAAATGAAAGAAAAATTGCACAGAATTGACATGTCAACTTTTAGAAGTGTTCCGTGTTTGGAGCAACAGCACACCAACTCCCTGTGTTCCCAGGTTCTTGTACTAGGGCAGAAGACCTTGTCCACTGTGACCTGATCAAAATTGCAGAGCCTTCCCCCTTCCCCACCCCCACGACATGCTTGTGTGCTTAGCCTTCAAAAGGGGGGAACTCAGCGTGAAAGAAGGAAGAAGGTGGGGGAGAATATAATCCCACAGCAGCTCCTAGACTTTGGCCTTAGAGAACTGTGGTGCATTGGGTTGGGGAATAGGATCTAGGGCCAGATGGCTGGCTGGACTTTAAATCCTCTTTCTGCTGCTCCATAGCTCTGCAGCTTTGAGCCACAATGACCCTGGTAAGCCTCAAACTCATGGTCTGCAAGATGGGAGAAATGAGAGCTCTTGCCCATCAAGCTGGGTGTGGAGAGGATGAGTTAATGCACTCCTGCACAGACAGGAGTGTGTGGATATCCAGTTGTTTCAGCACCATTTGTTAGATAAATTATTCTTTTTTCATTGAATGGCTTTCACACCCTCTTGAAAACCAATGGGTTATATAGCCTTATTTCTGAATTCCTACTTCTATTCCATTGGTCTGTATAGGAAAGACAACTCCACCTGCTTCCTTTCAGTATCACTAGTACAGAAGCTTTGAAGAGCAGCTTGTGGTTGAGGTGAAAGATGAGGGTAAGGGTCAGCAAAAGTTGGGGAGAAGGGAGCCCCAAGGGTTGTCCCTCTACAAAACATCAAAAACAAGAGAGAGAGAGTGAGAGAGAACTATTGAGATAACCTTGTCAGAACCCTGGAAAGTAGTCAAAGGTTTACAGCAACCAAACAAATGTTTTATCAAGAAAAAGGTGACTTAAAGATGGTGGGAGAGCCTTGTGGCATTTGAACTTAGCACTGCCTCATCCTCACCCTGTGTGGTGCTGGTCTTGAATATGGTAGTCCAGGCTTCAGTGTGGATCCCGGGCTCTGGGGGAGGGTGGATCTGATTCCCAGGGAATCATGTTTGTCTGTTTTGACTTGCTTGGGGGCTCCCTTAAGGATTAACACCGGGCCATGGTTTTGCCTAACTTGGAACTCCCTTAACACAGAGAAGTGGCCAGCAGAGAGTGCTTCTTGCCAACACTTAAAAGTCAATGAACAAACAAACTGTTGACAAACAATAGATGAACCAAAAGCCTGGGGGATAATCTGACAGTTACTTTGGGGATTAACGGGTTTGAAAATCTCCTGCATATAATATAGAATGCCATGTGTATGACCAGTACAGCATGTAGACTCAGACAGGACCTGAGAAGACCTAATGTTTCACCTCCAGCTTATCTTTGGGTTCAATGCAAGCAGGAAGTGAAGGCTAAGGCAGAGTTGAATGGACTGGCTAAGTGAAGGAGTGTTGCAATACAGAACTGATTTGCAAAGACCAGGGGAGTATTTCCTTTGTTTTTTTTTCTGGGGCTGAGGGAGGCATTCCAGGCATTCAAGGAAATCTCTGTCAAAACATTGCTGACCATATCATACACAGTAAAGAAGGTAGTCTTTAAAAATAGTTCAGAAAAGTCACTAAACAAGCAGCTGCAACCTACAAGGGACAACCAAAAACCTTGAGGAGAGAAACAGTCTGATTTTCAGATTTACCCTATTATAATATTCAAAATGTCTCATTTTCAACAAAAATGTAACAAGACATGCGAAAACAAAAACGAATGCCTTGCTCATAAGAAAAAGTAAGCAGAAATTAAACAGACATTACACTTACTAGAGGAAGACTTCAAATCAATTTAAACACATTTCAATTATTGAGAATATTATTAAATATATTTTAAAAGCTATTGAAAACCATTGGCAAAGAAATAAAGGAAAATAGGGGACTATCCCCCAAAATAGAGAATATCAGTAAAGATATAGAAATTAAAAAGAGGAACCAAATCGAAATTCTAGAATTAAAAAGTAGAAGAACCTAAACAAAAAAGTAACTAGGGGAGTTCAACAGTAGATTTAAACAAGAAAAGGATATAATCAGAGAATTTGAAGACAGGACAACTTAAATTATTGATTCTGAGGGGAGAAGAGAGATATTAAGGGCAGAGAGACTATATGAAGAAATATGGCCAAAGCTTTTCTAAATTTTATGAAATACATGAATATGCAAATCCAGCGAGCTCAACAGACTAAGTAGGATAAGCTCAAAGAGACCTACACTGAGATGTAATAATCAAATTAAAGTAAAATAAAATAAAAATTCCACTTACAGTATCAACAATTATGAAATATGAATAAACAAAGGAGGAGAAAGTATGGTATACTAAAAACTATAAAACATTGCTGAAATAAATTAAAGATTGCATAAATAAATGGAAAGGCATCTTATGTTCATGGGTCAGAAGACTTAACATTGTTAAGAGGGCAACAGTATCCAGAGCTACTTATGAATTCAGTGCAGTCCCTGTCAATCTGGCAAGAACCCTTATTGCAGAAATGAAAGAGTTAATCCTGAAATTCAAACAGAATTGTAAAAAATCCCGCATAGCTCTTGCAAAAGAAAAACAAAGAAGAATGAAGTTGAAGAACTTACACTTCCTGATTTCAGAACTTAAGTACAAAGCTGCAATAATTAAAACAGTGTGATGCTGGCATATTGATAAATATACAGACCAATGGAATCGAAGTGGGAATTCAGAAATAAGGCTATATAACCCATTGGTTTTCAAGAGGGTGTGAAAGCCATTCAATGAAAAAAGAATAATTTATCTAACAAATGGTGCTGGAACAACTGGATATCCACATGCAAAAAAATGAAGCTTGACTGCTACCTAACACATTATGCAAAAATTAACAGAAAGTGGGTCAAAGACCCAATTTAAGAGCTAAAACTAAAACACTATTAGGAGGGGCAAGTCTTAATGATCTAAGATTTGGTAATAGATTCTTCAATATGACAGCAAAAACACAAGCAATAAAAGAAACAATTGATAAATTGGACTTTATCCTAATTATTATTATTATTATTATTATTATTTTTTGAGACGGAATTTTGCTCTTGTTGCCCAGGCTGGAGTGCAATGGCATGATCTCGGCTCACCGCAACCTCCGCTTCCTGGGTTCAAGCAATTCTCCTGCCTCAGGCTCCCAAATAGCTGGGATTACAGGCATGTGCCATCACGCTCAGCTAATTTTGTATTTTTAGTAAAAATGGGGTTTCTCCATGTTGGTCAGGCTGGTCTCAAACTCCCAACGTCAGGTGATCCGCCCCCCTAGGCCTCCCAAAGTGCTGGGATTCCTGGCGTGAGCCACCGTGCCCAGCCAAATTAAAAATTTTTGTGCATCCGAGAACACTATCAAGAGAGTGAAAAGACAACCTACAGAATTAGAGAAAATATTTGCAAATTATATATTGGATAAGAGTCTAGTATCCAGATTATATACAATCTTTCAACTCAAAACCAGAAAGAAAAACAACTTAATTATAAAATGGGTAAAGAGTTTGCATACACATTTCACCAAAGAGCTTATGCAAATGGCCAGCGAGCATATAAATACTACTGCACATCAGTAGTCATTAGGGTTAACAGCAATCAAAACCACAGTGAGATACCACTCCACATCCACTAAGATGGCTATAATAAAGAGAAAAAAAGGAAAACCACAAGTGTTAGCAAGATTTTGTAGAAATTTGAACTCTTGTACCTTATTGGTAGGAGTGCAAAATGCTGCAGCTGCTGTGGAAAACAGTTTTGTGGTTCCTCAAAAAGTTGAACATAACATCCCAATATGACTCAGTAGTTCTCCTCCTAGGTATGTATCTGAAGGAATTAAAAATAGGTATTCAAAAAATACTTGCATAAGAATATTTATAGCAACACTATTCACCAAAAGGCAAGAGTAAAAACAACCCATATGTTCATAAACAGGTAAGTGAGTAGAAATGTGTAGCCATGCTATTATTCAGTCATTAAAAGGAATGACTACGATGACATGGATGAATATTGAAGCCATGATACCAAGTTAACAAAGCCAGACACAGAAGGCCACGGAGTGCATGATTCCATTTACATGAAATGTCCAGAATAGGCACATCCAGGGAGGCAGCAGATTCCTCTTGTCCGAGGCAGTGGGGAGTGACTGTCTATTCAGCCTGGGGACTTCTTTAGGGCTGATGAAAATATTCTGCAGCTAGACAGTGGTGATGGCCGCACGCACTGAACGTGTTAGATGCAGCTGAATTATACACTTTGTGCTTAATGTTATTTTATGTAAATTTTATGTCAGTGAAAAAGTAAATACACAAAAGAGAAAGCCAAGAGAGTGGATTCTGAAAAAATGGAATTCAATCCTGACCTAACCCCTTTCTAGCTGTGTGACCTGGACAAGTCATTTAACCTCCTCGGTCAGTTTTCTTATTTGAGATGATACCGGAAATAGCACACACATTTTATTAGACTAAAATGCAATGATGAATGTGAATGTGGTTTTGTGCAAATAGGATGCCCCTGCGGGTCATACTAAAACAATCCCCAGGCCATGCACCTGGCACAGGAGCTGGTGGAGTGGACCGATTTTCATGAGACCGAGTGCTTAATGTGGTTCCCGCAATGTAGGTTGGGAGCAATCAGAAAACAGCATCACCGTCAACTGCCTAAGTGACAGTCAGCTTGAGAGTGTCAGGACCAGAAAGGGCTGTGGATATCCAGTCGTCCACACTTCCCTAATTTCCGCATTTGGCTCAAGCCTGTGACCCCAGATCTCAGACAAACAACTCTGTTATTGACCCCAAGGGCTGAGGCTATAGGTACTCCTCAACCTTGTTTAATTATTGAAGTCTTTCTTAAGTGTATTTCAATTTGAGCAATTGTTTTCCTTCTATATTTTTACCAAACGGATCCTCCAGGTGATTCAGTGGCATAGCTGGTTCTCCTTCAGTAATCGTACAGATGACTGCAAAACCGTTTTCTCTGCTCACAGCACCAGTGAGGGAGGAGAATTTTAGACCTGGGCCAACTCAGTGTGATGGAGGTCAATCAAGTCCAAGGGAAGAGGAAGGTTGCATTTCCTGGATATCCAGCTACAGCTGATCCAACTGTATTCCTGTACATACCGCCAGGGCAGCTCTACTCTTTGCAGGCTTGTTGGGGTTGGGGGTGGGAAAGGGGGCAGAAAAAGTGTAGCCCCAGAGTGCAGAGTGCAGGGCCAGTGGGGGTCCACCTCCTCCCCAGCCTTCCTAACTGGGGAGGGAGTGGAGATCTGTCACTGGCTGGGGAGATCCTCACCCTGGGGAGGGGGGACGTTTGTCCCTGTCCCCGCCACATTGGAATCTTTCCTGTATTCAGTCATTAGTTCACTGAGTCAGTGCTGGGGCCTGTGGGCATCTTTCTGTTCCTGTCTCCGCTCAGTGTCCAGCCTTCTTTCCTTCTCAGCACCCCAGGGGCAGGATATCCATGCCCCCCCCCATCCTCTGGTTTGGCCAATGGGGAGTCCCAGTGGGAGAAGGGAGCAAGGGAGGACCGAGTAACAGACAGTGACTCCCCTGAACCCTCCCCCCAGCCTCTCCACAGGGCCTCCTGGGCCAGGCCCAGCCCAGGGCGCCACACTGCCCCCGTCTGCACCTCAGCGGATCACCGTATTAGTCTGCTTTCACGCTGCTGAGAAAGATATAGCCGAGACTGGGTAATTTATAAAGAAAAAGAGGTTCGACGGACTCACAGTTCCACGTGGCTGGGGAGGCCTCACAGTCACAGCAGAAGGCGAAAGGCACATCTTACATGGTGGCAGCAAGAGATAATAAGGCACGTCTCACATGGCGGCAGCAGGAGATAATAAGGCACGTCTCACATGGCGGCAGCAGGAGATAATAAGGCACGTCTTACATGGCGGCAGCAAGAGACAATGAGAGCCATGCAAGTGGGGTTTCCCTTTATAAAACCGTCAGATCTCATGAGACTTACTTACTGCCGTGAGGACAGTATGGGGGAAACCGCCCCCATGATTTAATTACCTCCCACCAGGTTCCTCCCGTAACGTGGGAATTAAGAGAGTACAATTCAAGATGTGATTTGGGCGGGGACACAATCAAACCGTGTCAATCTCTCTTCCCCGAACTCTGTCACATCACCCACATCAGTGACCTGTCTCCAGCTGGGACCCTGGCTGGCCTTTGCTGGACTCTGGACTCGGCTGGTTGTAGGATGGGCGAGTGTCCTAACCCACGGGCGGCCTGGACAGGGAGGAAAGACGTCTCCATGTGACTTTTGCCGGAGCCTCAAAGCAGCCCCCAGAGCACTCCCGCACCTGCTTTACAGGGCTCGCCTTTCCTGGAGCCTCCTCTATGTGTGGCCCTGCATGAAGCACCTGGGCAGTGAATCAGGAGACCCACAGCCCTCTGCAGCCAGGCCACCCTGGGGGCTGGGTGAGATATTCTGCCAAGATGCCACAGAAATTCTACCAATGTCCTTCCTCTTACCTCAATGAACTCAAGCCTTGCAGAACTTGGAAGGAGCTTGTGGCCTAGGGAGCTTCGTAGGGAAGACGCCATGAGAGGGGCCTTGGAGAAGAGATGGTGGCCCAGGAGGAGCTGGGCACCCTGGACAGGCAGAGCCTGCGAAAGAGGCACAGAGCTCCTTTGAAGAAGTTGGATCAGCTGTAGCTGGCAGAGGGGAAGCAGAGTTGAAGCACTGGGCCACCCCCCACGGTCCTGTCCCCTGCTAGAAGAGCTGCTGGTGAAGGCCCAGCTGTTCAGCTGTCCTCTGCCTGGCCAGCCCTTTTCAGACGAAGCAGAGCCACTGTGAGGCCACGACATGTGGCCGCCCTCTGGGTGGCTTCTCTGTGTTGAGGGCAGCTCCCTTGGGCGGTACATAGAACTCACCTCCCCCTTCCGCTTGGGGGGCAGGAAATAACTCAGGCTCTGTCCATCAGAGGCTCGGATGGGAGAGTTCAATTTGTAGGAGAGTATTTGGTGGCCAAGGTAGCTGCTGTGGTCTGAAAGTCCGTGTCCCCCACAAACTCACATGCTGGAATGTCCCCCACAAACTCACATGCTGGAACCCTAATCCGAGATTGGATGGTGTTGGAGATGAGACCTTGGGGGTGATCAGGTCAGAGGGGCAGAGCCCTCTTGAGGGGGATGAGTGCCCTTAACGAACCAGGCTCAGGGGACCGCGTGCTTCCCTCCCACTGGGAGAGGGCGCAGCCAGAAACGCCGTCTAAGACTGAGGAAACGGCCCTCACCAGCTGCTGATTTGCCAGCACTTTGATCTTGAACTTCCCGGCGTCCAGGACTGAGAGGAAGAGATGTCTGTTGTGTACAAGCCGCCAGTCTATGGTCTTTATCACAACAGCCTGAACAGACTCCGCAGAGGCTGAGGCACTTGGGTATTGGTGGTGGCAGTGGCAGGGGTTGTTCCTGAGGGGCAGCGAGGTCTGGGTGCTGACCGGAAGTGGTCCTGATGTTGGCCGCAGTGTCAGGTAGCAGAGCTGGTCCCTGCATCCAGGATCCAGGGGTGGCCGCTGTGGGGTTTTCTCCTCAGGCCGTCTCTGCATCGTGGTCTCGGGCTTAGGCCCTGCTGACCTGGGGCCTGCATCCTGGGCTCTCCCTATAAGTGGGCTGCCTGACACTCAGTCCTGAAACTCTCTGAGCGATTCCATGGGATCTAGCAGACACAGGCGAAAGCAAGCTATGCACAGCTCTGTGGACGACCCCACCTCTCCCCCAAACCTCTCCCCCTCACCTCTCCTCCCCTCCTCTCCCCTACCTTCTCTCCTGCACGTCTCCCCC
>NW_012115200.1:2859574-2866714 GCF_000951035.1 Colobus angolensis palliatus | reverse complement strand
CCCTACCCCTCTCCCACCTCTCCCCGACCTCTCCCCCACCTCTCTCTCCCACTTTTCCCTCACCGCTTCCCCATCTCTCCCCCACGTCTCCCCCACCTCTCCCCCACCTCTATCCCCGACCTTTCCCCCACCTCTCCCCAATCTCTATCCCCTACTTCTCTCCCCCACCTCTACCCCAGCACTGTCAATACCAGCTTGGTCAAAGTGGAAGTCCGATTTCCTTTGCTGGGGAATGTTTGGTAGCCTTAGGAGCAGGAGAGTTGGAAGATTTTCCTATGCACTCGTCTTTTAATCAAAGCCACTCTGGAGGCCCTGATTGCTAATCAGGGAGTGCAATGGAAACAGAACCACACACCCACCTTGCCATCAAGGTGCCTCTTTCTGTTTTTAAGAGCTATGAAACCATTATATAAAAACATGAAATTGTTATTTGTAGGGGACGAGCCGTAATGAAAAGAACACTCCTGAAATATCCTTTCAAAGGCAGATGGGAGAAGAAAACTTTGTGGGTGCGAGGCGGCAGCAGCTCCTGGGAGGGTCAGAGGTGGGGTGAGGTCCAGGATGAAGCCCCAGGCCAGGGCAGTCTCTCCTTGGACCTGGGGCCCTGGGTTCCCTGGTGTGGCCTTGCTTTTGTGCCTCACTGAAAATGAGCTCACAGCAAGGCTGGGGAGGCAGCGAGGAAGCCCTGGTACCTGGGTTGGGTGGAGCCCAGCCGAGTTTGGATTCTGTTCTCCCACTCACAGGCTGCACGACCCTGGGTGAGGTGTGGCTTCCTCCCCTGTGACCTGGGGTAACAGTAACGCTGCTGACCTCACCAATCCAGGCAGGGAGTCTCAGATGATCTGTGCTGTCTCCCCTCCTAGAGCCTGATGGGACGGGCCCCCAGTAGCAGCCACCTCCTGCCCCGTGGTACTGCCTGAGGAGGCCTTGCTCATCCTTCTTCAGGATCAGGACAACCATGGAGCTTCTTCTGGTGTCTGTTTCCCCAGCTACCAAGTTCACTGAGGACTTAGAGAACCGCATCCGTCTAGGTGCTGGAAGGCTATGCTCCCAGCATGGCTGGGCCTAGGCCTCTATTTCTGTTGGGTAGGGCCCTGTGTGTGTGTCTTCAGCCGTGATCAGGGTGGGACAAATGAATCAGCTCTGGGGCAGGTGTTTGGTCAGCAGTGAACCAGGGGCCAGGGCAAGGCCTTCCCACACAGCTCTTGGCCTCACTGTACGTCTGTGAAATGCACAGGAGCCACGTACCAGCCGCCCTGATCCCTGAGCCCTGTGGGGTTCCCTGGAGGAATCCTAGGGAAAGTACACACAGAGACTCTGGAAGATATTGGTGCAATAAGAAATTCTTCCAAATCTGCAAACATCTGAAGGATGTTGACTAATGTTTGTTGTCAATCAAGCCAAAATCTGTGAAATGTGCCCTTTACTACAAGAATTAAAAATAAAAGAGCCACAAAAGCATGGATAAAGAATGGTGTATGATACATTCTACTGGAGGGCTGGAATTTTACAATTGAGGCCCAGGAGACAGGGACAGTGCCTGGTACCTGCACAGACTGCGAGCTGAGTAAAATGGCTCAACTCTGATGTGATCCTGCCCACATATATGCATACACACAGGTACACACATCCATGTAGAAACCACACATGTACAGAGACATATAGGCACACACAGATATCCACAGCACAAACGAGCCTACATTAACACACGTACATACCCGTGCTTATACACACAGAGACGTCAATGCCTGTTCACATGCACACCCATGTGCACACTCGTGCACACTCATATGCACGAAGGTACATGTAAGCACACCTGCAAAAGTGGCAAACACATATACACATATATGTACACACACGAGCGTGAGCTCACAAACACAAACTTTCACACTGTGTCTCTAAAGGAACAATACTCATAGCACCCCTGTCCTCCTCGCACTGTGTGTGCCCAGCTCAGAGGATGCCACGCTGCTTCTCCCTGCACGCTACAGGACCCCCTGCCCCAGTGTCTCCGGAGACCCCAGCCTCTGGCTTCTCATCCTTGACGCACGCTCTCGTTGCAGACGTTTCATTCTCGGAGTCCGAGACCCCTCCTGTGGATGTGCCGGGGCCTGATTCCCCAGCAACAAGTCCCAAGGTCTGACAAGCCCAACGTTGCTCTGGGATGTAAGGAAATAACAGGAAGGAAGAGACACAGAGGGTTGACCCCCGTCCTGGGCGTCCTGCAATGCTCTGCCAGGACCAGTGTTGGTCCGAGGCTGGGTCATTGCACCCTGCCCCCAAAACCCAGGTCGAGGCTGAAGCCCCAGGTGGGAGTCACCTCTGAGGAGGCTGGGGAGGAGGGTGAGCACTGCTGCTCATCCTGCAGCTGAGAGCCCCAGGCCTGAAAGCTTGGTAGGCCCTTGGGTCATCCATTTCAGAGTGTTCTAAACTGTGTCCTGTGGGACAGGTGTCCATAGGATGTTAACGGCTGTAAGCTTAAAAGATGTCTTCTGATCTAATTATTTTTGGCAACAACTGAGTTAAAATGTTTCTGGGTAGTGCTGAACACCCAAGAAAGAATGGTCTTCTCCATAAATGTGAGTGGGGGGATATCAGTTTGTTCATGGACTGCACTATGAGCTGTGTCCTCTCCTTGTGGAGGGGAAACAAGCTTCCTCCGGCCTGTTTCAAAAGGGCACTGATCCCACTCACCAGCGGGCTCTGCCCTCATGAAATCATGAGCTCCAAAGGCTCCACCTCTGAATACTCTCACCTAGGCAATGAGTTTCATCATATGAATTTTGGGGAGGCAAACATTCAAATCATAGCATCCAAATTAAGAACTACCACCAAAGGATTCCAGCAGGTGAGGAAGCCAGTGAGCCGGGGTGGACAGCTTGCAATGCATGCAATCAACAACCGGCTGTGATCCAGAATATGTGCAGAGTTCCATTAAATCAGCAAAAAAATTCAGACAATCCAGGCCAGGCGCAGTGGCTCATGCCTGTAATCCCAGCACTTTGGGAGGCCAAGGCAGGTGGATCACCTGAGGTCAGGAGTTCGAGGCCAGCCTGGCCAACATGATGAAACTCCGTCTCTACTAAAATACAAAAATGAGCTGGGTGTGGTGGCATGTACCATGTAGTCCCAGCTACTCGGGAGGCTGAGGCAGGAGAATTGATTGAACCTGGGAGGTGGAGGTTGCAGCGAGCCGGGATTGCACCATTATACTCCAGCCTGGGTGGCAGAGCGAGACTCTGTCTCAAAACAAACAAACAACAAACACTTGCACGCACCGATTTAAAGTGAAATGACTCTTCGCGTGAGAAAATCATCTGTGTTCCACATAATCCAAGAGGGACACAGCACTGCTAGAGAAGAGGCAGGAGAGGGGCCTCTGCCAGCTCTGGGCGCCCTCACAGGGACAGGAGCGCAGTGTCTAGCATGAGGCCTTGGAGGCCATAGGACCAGCCTGAGGGTCATCAGTGCCGGCACCCAGATACCCAGACCCTGAAATTGGGGCAGGGGACACTGCGTACCCCAAAAGTAGGGCTGTCAGGGTTACAGGGCACAGGGGAGGCAGAGTCTGTCTGTAAGATGGATGGCAGAGGGGCCCTGCAGCTGCAGAGGGGTGAGCACCGGCCTGGCTCTCAGGGAGCCCTACCCCCTCCCCCAGCCTTAGGAGCCCCCGGTCTGCAGCTGGCACATCAGCCAGAAAGGTCCTGGTGGGGTGTGTGGGCGAGCAGGGGTGGGTCCTCCCGGCCTCCTAGTACCTCAATGCCCAGGTGAGTCTCCACCTCTCTGAGCCTGGAGAGGGTGCCAGGGTCTGGCAGAAGGCTGTGTGTAAATCCCTACACGGGGTGGCCCATTAGCTCAAGCAATATCCTGCAATCCCTGGACTTTCTTCTTCCAGGAGCACACTCAAGAGTGTGTGGGGGCTGTTCAAACACCCCCTTTCTCTCGGGGACCCCCTTTTGCCCACCGGGTGCTTTGGTTCTTCCTCCCCTATCTATTCTGTCAAGGATATGGTGGAGAAAAGTGTAGGAAGATGCCTGTGCAGTGGCACCTGTCCTGTGTAATTATTGAGCCACGTGTTTACTCCAGTTCCTGAATGTGCCAGAGCACAGCTGGCTGGTGAACCAGGTGGTCCCTGGCGTCTGCAGCTGCTCCCTCTGAGTCCCAACCTTGACCCTGGTAGTCTGGCCAGAGACGGCAGCGGGAAACACTGGACCATGGCCTGGGGCTGCTGGGACATTCACCAGGCCCCTCAGGTGTTGGGGCCCCACTGGCCCCTTCCAGGCTGACTTCCTGTTCATTCCAGGCTGTTTTCCATGCCTTCCTGGCTGGCCCCTACTGCTGAGACCCCCTGACCCTGCAGCCAGTGCCCTCCCACCAACAGTTGGTCTCCCAGGCCCTGCAGGGCCACTGGCCAGGGCGTGGCCGCCTCTGCCCAGCTGTCTTGTCCTGAAGCATGGGTGGGCCGTGGGGCGCTGGGCTCACGCCAGTTGCTCAGGAGCGAGGTGAAGGCAGCTGCACCTCCCCTTGCGACTCCCTGCTCCCGTGTCTGTGAGCCCATCTGGGCTGGGCTCTGTGCCCACTGTGGGGACCTGAAACCCTGAAACAGTCAGTCCTTCCAGATGGGCGCCGGGACTAACAGGGCCTGAACTCAGAGCCAGGCAGCTGCTTGCTTGTTGAAGGCTGGGTCTGCGCTGTGCAGGAAGCCTGTGTGCCAGGGTCACCTTGGGATTTCATTAGCTGTTCTTGTCTCTGAATTGACCAAAAGGCTGTGCTCCATGTGGACCAATTGGAACTCAATACATGCTGACCAATCAAAGGAAGCAAGTGCACATCCCTCATTTGCATAGCGGACCAGACTGGGACCCCTGCCGACACGTTTGCAAAGTCAGCCCCTTGCTTGCTTTCTTCGCTCTGAAGGCTACATCTCCCCAGGTTTGCAAACTGCTCACTGGAAGAGACTGTATTTCCTTTTTCTGTTTTTATTTTTATTTATTTACTTATTTATGTTTTGGAGACAATATCTCACTCTGTTGCTCAGGCTACAGTGCAGTGGCGCTGACTGCCTCTCAGTGCAAGGTGCAAACCAGCACGCCACTACGCCCGGCTAATTTTTGTTTGTTTGTTTATTTGTTTTGGAGATGGGGTCTTGCTCTGTTGCCCAGTTTGGTCTCAAACTCCTGGGCTCAAGCGGTCTGCTTACCTCAGCCTCCCAAAGTGCTGGGATTAAAGGTGTGAACTGCTGCACCTGGCCACTGATTTTACTTATTTTATTTTATTTTTTTAGAGAGAGTCCTTCTCAGTGGATTTGTGGAAGATCCCAAAGCAGTGCTTGGGCTGGCTCCCACTCCCCAGGCTCCCTGTGTTCCTGCACCTGCCAGGCCTGGCTCCCTGGTCCCCAGTCCCCGGCCTCCTGGCCCGCTGGCCCTCTTACCCTCAGCCCCTTGAGCCCCTGGCCCCCTGGCTCCATGGCTCCCTGGCTGAGCCTGTGCAGAGGCGCCTCCCTGCTTCAGAAGAGCAGGCAGAGTGGGTGGGTGCCGGCCCTGCTCCTGGGTGGCTGCCAAGACACGGTCGCCTGCTTGTGGGAGTCTGCACCACCTGGGCCGCAAAAGGCTGGGCCTCTGGGCCCTTGCTGGGGGCACCTCGTGGGATGGGCTCCATGCTGCACACATGTTGGCCTCCAGATGAAGAAGGTCACCCAGGGAGCAGGCGGCCTCTTGCCAATGAGGTCCCCGTGGCCCTGAGCAGCCCTGGAGCTTGCACTGAGGCCCAGATACTGCCCTGGCCGAATCCCAGGCTGGGGCTGCAGACCCCTCCCACTGCTGCCTTCTGCCCACCTCCTTGTTGCTATGGGAACGGGTTTCCACCGGTGGGGAGGGCTGACCAGGGCCATGGAAAGGCCCCCACAGTCAAGAGAGTTCTCTGGAAGTGGAAATGGGAGGCTGACCCCAGTGGCAAGATGAAGAGGCCTCCTCGCCTCGGGGGCTGGCTGCGGTCATGGTTCCCATGGTAACCAACAGTGGCCGAGGGAGGAGGACGGCCGTGGTGGTGCAGGTGGACTGGGCTCAGCACAGCCCAGTGAGGCGCCCTGGACGGTCGCGCTCCAGGATCCGGCAGAATGGCGTCCCGTTCACAGCTTCTACAACTAGAAAGAGGGATTTTTCATCTTTAAAAGAGAAAGCATGCACACCTTTTCCATAAATGAAAGTTTTAATTGTGAAAATAGCTACATTAAAATGATGTTTTCATTTTAAAAATAGATTAGGTCCATGCTCCAGTCCTCTAACTCGGAAATGGAAGGCGCTTTTTGTTAGCTCATGCATCCTCTGTACAACAGGGAGAGGGGCTCTGCCCTCATTAGGGGGTCGCTCTGCTCTCCTTCAGATTTGCTGCTTCTTACTGATAACAGGTGCTTACCGTGTGCCAGGCACCTTGCCGGCTAATGATTGAGTTCCTTTCTCCTCCTCTCTTCCCTTGCTCTTTTCCTCGATGCAGTCTGGCCTCTTTTCTATTTTTAGAGGAGGAAAGAGCTGAAGAACACGAGTACCTAGTGGCATCAGGTGCCGGACCAGTGGCTGGCTCTGACCCCAGACCAAGCCCTTTGTGCAGGTCCCGCAGGTGGGGATCTGGGCGGCACCCTCCTTGTTTCCAGGGAATATCTCCACTTGGAATGTCTCCACCTCTGCATCCAGGTTGTACTAATCCAGGTCTACTGGGGGATTGGACCTCCTTCCAGGCAGTGGTGGGACACAGAGGCAGATTAGGGACCCAGGGGGTGGCAGCAGCTTGGGAAGCTCCACCCCCTTGTGTGCTATAGATACTGAGGACAGCCCTCAGAGCTCTCGCAGGGCGCTGTGGGAAGACGCACCTGCGCCGGATGGGGCTCAGGGAAAATGATGATCTAGAACAGTTAATGCACGCTGCTTGTGCCCTAAAGGATATCACTTTGTTTCTTTAAATACAAAGAAAACTCTTATCAGTACTAGTCATGAAACCTGTGCATCCATACACCTGTGGCTCCATGCACTTGTGTCTCCAGACACCTGTCCCTCCATAGACCTGTGCATCGATACACCTGTGCATCCATCACCTGTGCATCCATCACCTGTACATCCATACACCTGTGACTCCATACACCTGTGC
>NW_012115200.1:2827545-2858480 GCF_000951035.1 Colobus angolensis palliatus | reverse complement strand
CCTGTGCCTCCATACACCTGTGCCTCCATACAACTGTGCATTAATACACCTGTGCATCTATATGCCTGTGTCTCCATACACCTGCACATCTATACACTTGTGCATCCATCACCTGTGGCTTGATACACCTGTGCATCTATCATCTGTGCCTCCATACACCTGTACATCCATACACCTATGACTCCAAACACCTGTGCCTCCATAGACTTGTGCATCTATACATCTTGCATCCATCACCTGTGCCTCTGCACACCTATGCATCCATATGCCTGTGCCTCCATACACTTGTGCCTCCATACACCTGTGCCTCCATACACCTGTGCCTCCATACAACTGTGCATTAATACACCTGTGCATCTATATGCCTGTGTCTCCATACACCTGCACATCTATACGCATCCATCACCTGTGGCTTGATACACCTGTGCATCTATCATCTGTGCCTCCATACAACTGTGCATTAATACACCTGTGCATCTATATGCCTGTGTCTCCATACACCTGCACATCTATACACTTGTGCATCCATCACCTGTGGCTCGATACACCTGTGCATCCATACAGCTGTGCCTCCATACACCTGCACATCTATGCAACTGTGCATGCATCACCTGTGATTCCATACACCTGTGCTTCCATACACCTGTGCATCTATACACCTGCGCCTCCTTACACCTTGACTCCATACACCTGTGCTTCCATACGCCTGTCACTCCATACACCTGTACATCTATACACCTGTGGCTCCATACACCTGTGGCTCCATACACCAGTGCCTCCATACACCAGTGCCTCCATACACCAGTGCCTCCATACACATGTGCATCTACATACCTGTGCCTCCATACACCGGTGCCTCCATATATCTGTGCATCTATACACCTGTGCCTCCATACATCTGCACGTCTATACACCTGTGGCTCCATATACCTGTGACTCCATACACTGGTGCCTCCATACACCTGTGCATCTATACATCTGTGCCTCCATACACCTGCACGTCTATACACCTGTTGCTCCATACACCTGTGCATCCATACACATGTGCCTCCTTACACCAGTGCATCCATACACCTGTGCCTCCATACACCTGTGCATCTATACACCTGTGTATCCATACACCTGTGAACCCATACGCCTGTGCAGCCCTGAGCCTTGTGGTCTGCATTCTCTGTTTCTATTGCTGAGAACTTCTACTGAATGGGAGTGGAAGTCGGCCCATCTTATCCTGACCTGATGCCTATTAACTTCTTCAAGATTTTCCATCTCTCTATCTGCATGTGCTATCCCTTCTGATTTTCTCAGCTGTACCTTACCAAACTGATTAATTCTCTCTTCAGCTATCTCTAGTTCATGACCTTACTCATTAGCGAATTTGTTTGTCAAATGACTGTTTTTCATGTCTAGAATTTTCATTTGAGTTTTCTTTAAGCTTGTCTGGTGTTAGATCTTTTTTGGCCTATTCTTGCCTCTCAGTCTCTGAACATTTTAGGCTCAAGATGATTGTGAAGAATTGCACATAGTACCTTGACCTATGAGAACTAAAGCTTATTATGAAGCTACAGTAATTAAACAGATTGAGCATGAATATATTGGCAGATAGACCATGAAGTATATGTCACTCACTAGAAACTGGCCTATGTTTACGTGAGGACTTGGTATTATAAATCAGGGCTGAAAGGAGGTGGGGAGTGGTCCTAGTTAAATTGGTTAATCATATAGAAAAAGTAAATGCTTATTTCACTCTGTGCAGAAAAAAAAAAAACTCATTTAGATCAAAACGTGAAAAGTGAACTATCAAATGTTTTAGATGAACATATGGTAGAATGTTTTGATGATATCATGGTGGGAAAAGCAAAAGCACAAACAATTCAGGAAATGACGAATGCCTCTCACTGTATTCCTCCCCAGCAGCCACCAAACCCAAACAATGCAAACCAACAAAAGGAAAGAAAGGAAAATATTTCCGAAGAAAGAAAAGCACCCTAAGCATAGCGAACAGCACAGTTACAGAAGGGGAGAGCGCATTTGCAATGCATATAACTGACAAAGAATTGGGACTAAAATGGATAAGGGACTTTTAGAAATTAGTAAGAAGAAATAGAAATAATCCAGTAGACAAATGAGCAAAGATGCAAGCCTAAAACTTAGAGCAGAAGAAATCTGGAATAATAGTGAACAGGAATAAAGATGCATGACCTCATGGGCTGCTGAAAAATGCCAATTAAAAACATAGTGAAAGGGGCTCTGCTTCTACTTAAGGAGAATGGAGCACTAGGGAATCACCATCTTCCTGCAAACAACTAGAAAACCAACTACATATAAGAAACAACTGTTCCAGACACCGGGCAGTGGGCAGTGGGCAATGCAGGACAGTGCAGGGCGGTGATCTGTGAGGGGCAGGAGCAGAGGAGGACAGTCCTGCACCTGCTGAAGCTTGCAGCCTGGAAGATCTTGAGCTGTAGGCCAGGTGGCAGGCAAAGGACCTAAGGGAAACCCAGTGATCTCACTGACTTGAGGAAATCGGGATGGCAGTTGAGGGGCTGAGGCAGCAGGTAGCTGTGGGCAGAGTGTTGGAGAGGCAGGACTTACCAGAATGAGGAGGCTTTGAGGTCTGGGAAGGGGTCTGGAGGCTTTGCCTGAGATCCCACTTGCTTGCCTGCGTGTGGGCCAAGGCTTAGAAGGCTGGAAAAGGAACCCTGGAAAGAGTGAGTTGAACAGCTCATGGTATAGACACAGGTTGGAGACAGTTTGTATCCCCAGCAGGCAGAATGAGGGGACCATCTTGTTATACCTGGTGACATGGTGTGGCTCTGTGTCCTCCCCCAAATCTCATCTTGTAGCTCCCATAATTCCCAAGTGTTGTGGGAGGGACCCAGTGGGAGATGCCTGAATCATGGGAGTGGGTCTTTTCCATGCTGTTCTCATGGTGGTGAGTGAGTCTCACAAGATCTGATGGTTTTAAAAAGAGGAGTTTCCCTGCACAAGCTCTCTTCTCTTGTCTGCCGCCATGCGAGACGTGCCTTTCACTTTCCACCACGATTGTGAAGCCTTCCCAGCCACGTGGAATGATAAGTCCAATAAAATTCTGTTTTTTTTTTTAATTGCCTAGTCTCAGGTACATCTTTATCAGCAGCGTATAAATGAACTAATACACTGAGGTGCTGGGTCAGCTTCTGTGGACATTTTCAAGCTGAGTCAAACATTTATATGGAAATGTAAGGGACCTTAGGAGAGTCTAACAATTTTGAAAAAGAGCAAATTTGATGAGTAACAGTAGCTGAAATAAAAACTTCTTATGGAACTTTATGAACCAGTGCAGTATGGTATTAGCATAAGAAAAGCCACAGAGATAAGTAGAACAGGATAAACTCCAGAAATAGAACCACACATGTACGGCAGAATGATTTTACAGAGGTACCAAGGCAGTTCAATTAAGAAAGAATATTCTTTTCAACAAATACTTATGAAAAATTGGTTACCTATATAAACACACTGACTCTCAATGCTTACCTTATACCATGTATAAATTTAACTTGAAATGGATCATAGATCTAAATTAAAAGTTTTTGAAAAAACTGTAGGAGAAAAGTTGTGATTTTGGGGTTAGGCAGACATTTCTTATATTGGACACAAAGAGTATACACCAGAGATTGGTAAAATAGACTTCATCAAAGTTAAAAAGCCACAGACTAGGAGAAAGTTTTTGAAACACATGCCTGATAAAGAGATTGTGTATAGAATCTATAAGAACACGTACAACTCAATAATAATAATGAAACAACCTGAAATGATCGGACCAGGACTTGAACAGATCCTGACATGTGATGTCCATCAGGTACGTGAATGATGCGCCCGTGATTAGTAAGTCAACGCAAATTAAGACAAATTATTAATTAGTGCAAATTAGTAATGCCACTGCTCATTTTCTACAATGGGTGAACAAACAAACAAAATAAACCCAACTGTGGTTCAAGTTAATAATACAATCACACGGAAGAAGAGGGACCTCTCCCAGGCATCTCTTGAACACAGTGTTTTGACTTTATACCCTCAGGTTAAAAGCAAAAAGGACTGTAAACAAATACACAGTGGTATTCATTAGCAATTCAGAAGGTATTGCATGTTCCTTATGGAATTGAACAAATAAATAAATACATTGTGAGTACAGTAGTGAGGTTTCTTATTGTCGGAGGAATCAGGAAAGGGGAGCTCTGGAGTTAACAATGCAGTGTTGGGTTGGAAGTGGAGGTGTTGGTGTGAATTAATGGTGATAGATACATAGATAGGAGTGGATGCAGATGAATTGTGTGTGTACGTATCCACACACATTATATGCAGACAGTCGCCAACTTACAGTGGTTCAACTCATGATTTCTCAATTTTACAATGTTGTGAAAGCAATACACATTCGGTAGAAACCATGCTCTGGGCACCCACACAACCGTTGTGTTTTCCACTCTCAGGACAGCATTCAGTAAGTTACATGAGGTATTCAACACCTGATTATAAAATAATCAGGCTTTGGTTTAGATGATGTTGCCCAACTGTGGGTTAATGCGAGTGTTCTGAGCATGTGTAAGGTGGGCTAGACCGGGCTGTGATATTCTGTAGCTTAGGTGGACTAAATGTGTATTAAATGTGTATTAAGCTTATGATAGTTTCCACTTACGATGGGTTTCTTGGGATGTAACTCCATGGTAAGTCAGGGAGCTTCTGTATATATCTATGTATGTATATATACACGATATTTTATATCTACATGCACAGTTGTGTATATATCTCTATATCTCTTTATATATATATATACAATTCCTTACTAGAAGGGACCAGAAAAACTAGTTTCTGTAGAATTTTCCCAATTAGAATTAGGCTGCGTGAGTGCAAGATGATCCCGGAATAGCTTTCTGTGGTGAAAAGCAAGAATATACTCAAATAATAAAAGAACATGCCAAAAAGACATGGGAGTCAGTTCCAAGGGACTCCCACTGGCCACTGGATATGGAATGGAGTATCAAATAAGTAATGACAGTAATAGAGTATAACTCATAGAAAAGAATCAATGAAATTGTATAGAGCACACATGCCCTGTTTTGTTTTTTTTTTAATTTCCCAGTCTTGGGTATGTCTTTATCAGCAGCATGAAAATGAACTAATACACTGGGCTTACAAGGCTGGAAAAGGAACCCTGGAAAGAGTGAACTGAACAGCTCATGGTGTGGACACAGGCTGGGAACAGTTTGTATCCCCAGCAGGCAGAATGAGGGGACCATCTTGTTATACCTGGTGACATGGTTTGGTTCTGTGCCCTCCCCCAAATCTCATCTTGTAGCTCCCATAGTTCCCAAGTGTTGTGGGAGGGACCCAGTGGGAGATGCCTGAATCATGGGAGTGGGTCTTTTCCATGCTGTTCTCATGGTGGACATTTTCAAGCTGAGTCAAACATTTATATGGAAATGTAAGGGACCTTAGGAGAACCTAACAATTTTGTAAAAGAGCAAATTTTTCAAAACTTTGTGCACACAGAAATGAGGGAGAAGAGAAAGCCCTTCCTGTTAGTAGAATCCTGTTGGTAGAGGTGGGAGTGAGTGATGGAACAGAAAATCATTGCTTGTCAATCACCATATTAGTAATTGCTTTAGGCACTGGTCAGCAATGGATGCCACAACTATTGGGTAAGAGTCTGATGGAAAAACAGGGTATTTACATAGTCTCAAAGGACCTTTCCACAAGATGCTTGTTAGGCACAGAGGAAAAACAGCAGCTTTACAGCGACCAAAGATCACATCACCAGCACAAGGACATGCCGACAGCCTGTGCCTCTCGATTCAATGCACTGAGAAGGCCACAGTCCCACTTTTCTGGTATTTCTGCCCAAAATGCATTATCTGTGTCTAATCGCAAAGTGACATTAGGCAAACTTAAATAGAGCAAGGGCCATCTTACAAGATAAATGGCTTGCATAGTTTGAAATATCAAGGTCATGAAGAGCAAAGGAAGGCTGAGGAAATGTTCTTCATTTAAGGAAACTAAAGAGGCAGAAAAAGGACCCACTTGTGATGTCGTGTGGGGGGCCAGAATTGCTTTCTTTTGCTATAAAGAACATTAATGTGACAACTAGAAAATTTTGAATAAGATCTTGCAGGCTAGACACTAATACTGCCTCAATGCCAATCTCCTGATTTTGACAACCCTGCTGTGGTTACATAAGAAATATGCTTTGATTTTAGGAAATACATACTGAAGTATTTACAGGTAAAATAGCATTATTTAAAAATTTATTCTCAAGGGGTTCAGAAAAAGTACATATGGCAAGAGAGAGAAAAAATAATGAATCAAATATGATAAAAAATAAGATTTTGGGGAATCTGAAGGAAGGTGAACACAAATTCTGTGTATTGATTTGACAACTTTGTATTAAGTCTGAGTTATTTCAAAATAAAAGGTAAATGAAATAAAATAAATACGAGCAGATCAAATACACAGAGATCTCATTTCAATTCATCATTTAGAAAAACTTGGGGGAACATGTGGCCCTATCACAGGGGCGTTTGTTCCTGTAATACAGATGCAGGTGTGTTGTGCCCCTACTTGGGACTGGTCTGCTCAGTTTCAGCACTTCTCTGAGAGTCCCCAGCACATGCACACAAAAGTTCATAAGACAGACTCTTCCTGTAGCATGGCTGATGGCAAGGAACTGGAAGTTACTAAGTCACTAACAAGGTGGAATGCATATGTACATTTTGTGCGTATGTACAAGTCCATCGTATAACATTATCTATTTCAAATTATGCAAGCCACTCACGCCTGTAATCCCAGCACTTTGGGAGGCCAAGGTGGGCAGATCACAAGGTCAGGAGATCGAGACCATCCTGGCTAACACAGTGAAACCCTGTCTCTACTAAAAATACAAAAAATTAGCCAGGCGTGGTGGCAGCGCCTGTAGTCCCAGCTACTCGGGAGGCTGAGGCAGGAGAATGGCGGGAACCCGGGAGGCAGAGCTTGCAGTGAGCCGAGATCGCACCACTGCACTCCAGCCTGGGTGACAGAGCAAGGTTCCGTCTCAAAAAAAAAAGGAAGCCATTTATTTTGTAAGATGGCCCTTGCTCTATTTGTTTTTTTTCTAACATTATTTTGTGATTGGACGCAGATAACACATTTTTTGACAGGAATACCATTTTGTTATATGTGGACTTGCTATTCACAAAGTGAATGGATCTAAGTTATATGTACCAAGATGTAGAATTCTCCAGAATGCTATGGAGCAGACAAGTCTTCACAGTCTAGGCAACATAAAACATAAGATTTAAAAATACTCAAAATCACGCTACTCTATTACTTATGAATACACAGTACCTATTATAAAACAATAAACAGCAAACAGGTCAGGAATGGTACTGATTTCAGCATAGTTGCTATTTCTGAGAATGGAGGGGATTCTAAAGAGGTTTTCAGATATGTAGAAATATTTCAAGATAAATAGTGTTTTGATAAAGAATGGTTTGATGATGTCCTATGAAAACAGCATGGGAGGAAGTTAAAATGTGTTAATCTGGGTGGAGGGTGTGGACTCATGTGTTTGTGTGTTCGTTCAGTTAATCTGTGTCCTTTCCAGTGTGTCTGGGGTATTTCCTAACAAGGCAAAGTGATCTCGAGGATGACTGCATTTGCCTCTGCCCCCTTTCCCATGTGGCCTGTGCCCCAAGGCTGACCCTGGGGACTCCATCCTTGGGCTCTGTGCCCTCTGCTCCTGGCTGGGGTCAGCTGATGGGGAAGCGTCGGTGGGAGATCAGAGGGGCTGACCAACCATCTCGGTGTGCCTGGGACCGAGGAGCTTCCTGGACATGGGGCTTTTGGGGCTAACACCAGAGGGTCTTGGGCAAACCAGGATGAATTGGTCACTGCAGATGGAGGGAGGGAGGAAAGTGAGACTCGTTTGTTCCTGGTCCCTCTTCCCCACTTCCAGAAAGTCCTCACACTGGCTGCCACTGTTGACCTGAGTCCAGCTCCACACATGCCACCTTCTGCTTCTTCTCCCGCTGCCTCGTCCCTTCAGGCCAGGAGTGGCAAAGCTGTCTCCCTGTGATTAGCCCAGGCCACCACCCCCTCCATCCTCTGTGCACACAGTGTAAACTCCATGATAAACTCCCCTCCGGTACCCCACTGTGCCAGCGACCAGGGTGCTGGCTCACACCATAGCTCCGTCCTGCCCACGGGCCCCCCATCTGCCCCAGAAGACTCTGGGGGTAGGTGCTACCCGATACACTCATGTGGGTTCTTGATTTCCCAATTCTGTGCACGGTGGGGCCCGAACAGGGTGTGGGAAATAAAAGCGACATCTGGTTTCCTCCACTTGGGCGTCAGCAGCACCACTCTGGAGTGCGGAACCACCCCTTGCCCTGGTCCCCACCCTCATCCTCAGATAAAGGTCTCCTCCAAAGGGCACACCTTGCAGCTTTTCGGTGAGAAAGGTCCCCCCACTGCTTCTGAGGAGCAAACAGGCAGCAGAGCCCTGGGCCCCGGTGGGCGATACGCTCGAGCTTTGTTAGATGTGGCTGACTTTCTGCCTTCAGACTGCATTCATAAAATACATGTCCATTCCAGCGGTGCTGGGGGGTTTCTGGATGCTGTGGCTTCTTTGATTTGGGGGTGAAAACTCTGTTCATTGCTTGTTGTCAAGAATGATTGTATTTCACAGAACACGCAGCTCAGTCAGGTAGGTTTTGGCATGCTCCATTAAGAAGAATAGCAATTGCAACTGGAGAAATTTTATGAAAACCTCTCACTAAAGTGCAGTAAATATTTCTATTCTGAGCATTTCATTTGTCTGAGAGTACTTGATATTCATTTTTGACCCAGAGAGCCCATATTTCAATTTTATCAGGTTTAATAGGTTGTAAGCTAAGAATAGCAAATCTAATGCTACATAAAATTACTAGCAGTGAGCCAAACAGGTGCATAATTGGCATTTGGATGATTTTGAACCATCAACTTTTGTATAGATAATGTATTTTGGCTATTTCTATGTGAGGTTAGTCACAGGTAATACAGTCGGGTTTGCTTAAAAGACATCTATTTAATAGTGTTATTTCCTTAATTAGAGTAGGCAGCTAGAAAGCCATTTTCACGTAATGAAATACAGGAGGTTCAAAATACATTTTATTAGAACACCTGTGGTATCTTAAGTTCTGTGTGAGAAAGGCCTGCAGGAAATAAAAGAAAGACGCAATTTGATGATAAAGTTGTAAAACCAATTTTAAGGGTAGAAACTTTGTTTTCTCAAATCATGATTTTGACCGCTGTGCTGCTGCTGATCTCCTGATGTAAACACAGGCATAAACATCCAATTATTTGCTGCTATGCCCATTAAAATGTGCGTGGCTCTCAATTTAGCAAACCTTCAATCTTAACGGAATCGGAAACTTAAAGAATGGGTCACAAATGTGCTCTTGGAGAAAGCACACCCTTGCTCGGTGTGTAAGGCTGGTGTCTGTGCTGGCTGGGTCTGGTCTCCTCCAACCCACTCATGGAAGCAGCATTTCTTGTGTGGCATTGTGATCTGTGAGAAGGGCCAGTGGCCACCATGGCAGGCTGGTCAACAGGAGCATCATCTACTGATTGAGTGGATGCACTTATATTTTTAATTTTTTTATTTATTTGTCTATGTTATCATTTTTTACATATATACATTTTAAAAATTCATTGTACTCTGCAGTGTGATGGTAGTGCATTCAAAAGTCAACATTGATTCTTAGTTTAAAAATCGATGGTTTTTGCAAAATGATGGGAATTGGAAGCTCCAGGGTCTTGTCTTCCACAGAAACATCAAACTGACCAAGATAGCTCTGTGGGGGCTCTAGAAAGCTCTGGATTCTTGCTGCTGTTAAGGATCTGCAGCAAACAAGTGAATTCCCAGTTAAGAAAAAGCCAGAAGCCATATGCAAAGTGGTAGGGAATTTCGTGACCTTTTTTCTTGCCCTTTTCTCGCCACCTCCTTGGTGCAGTGCCATGCATTGGGGAAAAACCCAGTCAATTCCTACTTCTCTCAGGTTGGAAGAAGGAGAGTGGAGCTTGTTTGCAGTGACTACACAGTGTGTGGGCTCCCTGAGGGCCTGGTTTCTGTATTTCCTGACTTGGAGCTCAGAAGGAAAGGGCTGCATAGGCCGTATCTCATGTTGGTGGCCACAGAAGGCAACGGTGGCCCTGTGGTGTGTGAAAACTGTGTGAGGACTATAGACCTCATGTGACCACAGACTGTAAGAGACTACAGGCAGAAAAATGCAACAGGGCATCCAGGGCCCCGGAAGAAACAGAAGTAAGGCTCTTAGAGAAACTAAAACATTTAAAGGCAGTTGTGCATCCAGAGGAATTGCAAAAATCAAACAAACCCCAACCTCCAAACAAGCATATGGTCAAAAAACATGCACAAGACACATACCCAGAAAAAGACTGAAAAGACTTTAATCCTTCACTTCAGGTGATTACTGAAGGTCTTCCCACATACAGGGTCAGACTCCAAAGAGAGAGAGGTTGATGTCTTCTCAAATGCTCAACATTCAACAAAATATCACAAGGCATGCAAAAAAAAAAAAAAAAAATCCCAAAAAAACAACAACAGAAAATCAGGGAAATGTGATTCATCAAAGAAAGAAATAAACCTTCAGACTGACCTTAAAGAAACACAATAACTCAACTTGCCAGACAAAGACTTTAAACAAATGTCTTAAAGATACTCAGAGAGCTAAAGGAAAACATTGAAAAGAACATTAGGAAATCTGGAAAATGACACACAAATATAGTGAGAATTTTTTTTTTTTTGAGACAGGGTCTCACTCTGTTGCCCTGAGTGCAGTGATATTCATGGCTTACTGCAGCCTTGATGTCCCAGGCTCAAGTGACCTTCCACCTCAGCCTCCCAAGTAGCTTGGACTATAGGCACATGCCACCATGCCCAGCTAATTTTTATATTTTTATTTTTATAGAGACAAGGCCTCACTATGTTGCCCAGGCTGGTCTTGAACTCCTAGACTCAAGCAATCCTCCTGTCTCAGCCTCCCAAAGTGTAGGGATTACAGGCATGAGTCACCATGCCTGACCAGAATATATATATATATATATTTAAAAGTAATTATAAAAAGAACCAAACAGAAATTATGGAGTTGAAAAACACAATAACTGAATTGAAAAATTCACTAGAAGGTTACAACAATAAACTTGGACAGGCAGAAGAATCAGCTAACCTAAAGACAGATCATTTGAAATTATTGAGTCAGAGGGGCCATAAAAAAAAAGATTGAAGAAAAGTGAACAGAGCCTGAAAGACCTATGGGACAACATCAGGTAGACCAATATGCACATTATAGGAGTCCCAGAAGGTAAGAGAAAGAGAAAGGGGAAGAGAGCTTATTTGAAAAAATAATGGCTAAAAACTCCTCAAATATAAGGGAAGAAATGGATGTACAAATACAAGAAACTCAATGAACTCCAAGAACAATAAACTCAAAAAGACCCACAAAGAGACATAAGAAAAAAGTCTGAAACCAAAGACAATCTATTAATTTATTATTTTTTCCCAACTTTATTGAGGCATAATGTGCATCATGAACCTGGATGTTATGTGAAGTGAGAACAGTATGGTACCCTTGTTGCAAATGACAGAATTCTCTTTCTTTAAGGCTAGATAATAGTCCATTGTTTACCTATGCATACCACAGTAAAAAAATCTGTGTATCTGCCCATGGACACAGGTTGTTTCCATATCTTGGTTACTGAGAATAATGCTGCAATGAACATGCAGCCACAGATGTCTTCCTAGCATACTGATTTCCTTTCCTTGGGATATATGCCGAGAAGTTGACTTACTGGATTGTATGGTAGTTTTATTTTTATTTTTTTCAGAAGTCTCTCTATCATTTTCTGTAATGACTGTACCAATCTATATCCCCATCAAAAGTGCACAAGGGTTTCTTTTTTCCACATCTTCACCAACACTTGTTACCTCTTGTCTCTTTCATAATATATGTCCTAACAGATGTGAAGTGATATCTTCTTGTGGTTTTGATTTACATTCCTCTAATAATTTGTGATGCTGAGTATCTCTTCATATACTTCTTGACCATTTGTATATCTTTGGGAAAATGTCTGTTCAGGTGTCCTTGCCCATTTCAAACTGGGGTATTTATTATTATTATCATTATTATTGAGTTATATAAATTCTTTATATTTTTTGATGTTAACTTCTTATTGAATATTTGGTTTATAATTTTTTTCCCATTCTGTAGGTTGCTTTTTCATTTTTTTAGACTGCTTCCTTTCCTGGGCAGAAGCTTTTTAGTTTGATGTAGTCCCATCTGGTTATTTTTGCTTTTGTAGATCTGTGCTTTTATTGTCATATCCAAAAAATTATTGCCAAGACCAATGGTTTCAAGTGTTATGTTTTAGCCTTAGTCTTTAATCCACTTTGAGTTGATGTTTGTGTCTGATATAAGATTAAGATTCAATTTCTTTCTTTATTTTGCATTTGATATCCAGTTTTCCCAACAATACTTATTGAAGAGACTTCTTTTCTCACTCTGTATTCTTGATGCTTTTGTCAAAGGCTAGTTGTCTGTATGTATATATGGGTTTATTTTAGAGCTTTCTATACTGTTCCACTGGCTTATGTGTCTGTTGTTACAGCAGTATCATACTGTTTTGATTACAATGGCTTTGGATATAATTGAAATCAGGAAGTGTAGTGTCTCCCGCTTTGTTCTTTTTGCTCAAGTTTGCTTTAGCTAGTTGGGGTTTTTTGTAGTTCCATATCAATGTGAGGATTAGTTCTTTCCATTTCTGTGAAAAAAATGCTATTAGAATTTTGATAGGGCTTGCAATGAATCTGTAGATCACTTTAGGTAGATGTTTTAACAATATTAGTTCTTCTAATCCATGAACACAAGATCTCTGTCCATTTATTTGTGTCTTCTTCAATTTCTTTCACTATTGTTTTTATAGTTTTCAGTGTGGAGATTGTTTTATTTCTGGTTGCATTTATCCTAAATATTTTATTCTTTTTGATCGATTGCAAATAGGATTTTTTTCTTATTTTAAATTATAGACAGTTCATTGTTATGAAAATACAACTAATTTTTGTATGTTGATTTTGTATCTTGAAAGAATCTTGAAAGCAGTGAAAGAAAAGCAATTTATTGCATAGAAGTGCTCCTCAGTAGGATTATCAGTGAATTTATCAGCACAAATATTGAAATCCATCAGGCAGCAGGATGATACATTCAAGTTCAGAAAGAAAAAAAGAGCTTATCAACCAAGAATTCTGTGCCCAGCAAACTCTTCTTTAAAATGAGGGAACTACTATGACATATGCAGATAAACATGCTAAAGAAGTTATTTACCACTAGAGCTGCCCTATAAGAAATATCAAAGTGAGTCTTTCAAGTTGAAGTGAAAGGACGTCAGATGGTAGCTCAAAGTCCTTCCAAAATATAAAGATAGGCAGTAAAAGTATATATATGCTAGTATTACCAGTATTGTAATTTTTGTTCTTTATTTTACTGTTTATTCTTCTACAGGAATTAAAATACTAAAGTGTAAAAATAAATACAAATCACTGTTAGTTGGCCCACAATATATGCAATATATGTAATTTGTGACAAAGATGTAGTAACAGAGGTATAATTTGTGACGTTAATAACAAGGGTAGGAGTAGAGCTTTAAAAGCGTAGAGTTTTGTATTTGATTGAAGTTAAGTTGGTATCATTTTAAAATAAATTGTTGTAATTTTACAATGCTATATACAATCCACACGGTAACTATACACAGAAAACTATAGCATATACACAAAAAGAAATGAGAAGGGAATCCAAGCATGTCCCTATAAAAAATGAACTAAACACAAAGGAAGGAAGTAAGGATGGAAATGAGAGATGAAAAAGCTACAAGATATACAGAAAACAAATAACAAAACGATAACAGTAAGTCTTTAACAGTAAATACTTTAAATGTAAATAGATTAAACTTCCCAATCAAAAGACATAAGATGGCAGAATGGATTAAAACAACAAACCAACCCCCGGAGCCAAGTCTATGCTATCTGCAAGAGAAACACTTTGGATCCAAGGACACGCATAGATTGTAAGTAAAAGTACAGAAAAAGATATTCTGTCCTTTTAAAAGTATAGCACACAAATACTAACCAAATGAGCGCAGGAATAGCTATACTACTCTCATACAAAATAGGCTTTAAGTAAGAACCTGTCAAAAGAGAAAAATGCAGTCATTATATAACAAATGATAAAAGGGTCAAGTCATGAAGAAGACATAACAGTTATAAATATACATACAGCAGATACCAGAGCACCTAAATATAGGAAACAAACATTCACAGAATTGAAGGGAGAAACAATGCTGCAATAATAGTAGAATACTTACATATCTCCTTTTTAATAATGGGTAGAACAACCAGACAGAAAAAATTAGGAAGTAGAGAAAATTAGAAAAATAAGGAAATAGAATAACACTGTTGACTAACTAAAATAATAGAACAGCCCTAACCAACAAGAGCAGAATACACATTTTTCTCGAGTACACACGAAACATTCTCTAAGATAGATCATATCTTAGGATACAAAACACATTTTTAGAAATTAGAAAATATTAAAATTATGCAGTTCTGATTCTGATCACACTGGAATGAAACTAGAAATCAATAGCACGAGGAAAGCTGGAAAATCCACAGATATGTAGATATTCAGCAGTATACTCATAGAAGCCAATGAGTCAAAGAAGAAACCCCAAGGGAAATTAGAAAATGTCTTGGGACAAACGAAAATAAAACATAACATACTATACCTTTTTTTTTTTTCTTTTTAACTTTAATTTTAGGTTCAGGGACACAGGTGCAAGTTTGTTTTATAGGTAAACTCATGTCACAGGGCTTTTTTGTACTAATGATTTCAACATGCAGGTATTAAACCCAGTACCCAAAAGTTATTTTTTCTGATGCTCTTCCTCCTCCCATCTTCCACCCTCAAGGAGACCCCAGCATCTGTTGTTCCCTTCCTCATGTTCATGAGTTCTCATGTAGGTCCCACTTAGAAATGAGAACATGCCGTATTTGGTTTTCTGTTGCTGTGTTAGTTTGTCAAGGATAATAGCCTCCAGTTTCATCTATGTTCCTGAAAAAGACATGATATCCTTCTTTTCTTATGGCCGCATAGTCTTCTCTGGTGCATATGTAGCACATTTTCTTTATCCAATCTGTCATTGATGGGCATTTAGGTTGATTCCATATCTTTGCTATTGTGAACAGTGCTGCAATGAACATTCACGTGTATGTGTTTTTACGGTAGAATGATTTATATTCCTCTGGGCATATATCCAGTAATGGGATTCCTGAGTTGAATGGTAATTCTGCTTTTAGCTCTTTCTTTGAAGAATCGCCATGCTGCTTTCCACAATGGTTGAACTAACTTACACTCTCATCAACAGTGTGTAAGTAGTTCCTTTTCTCCACAACCTCACCAGTATCTGTTATTTTTTGACTTTTTAATAATGCTACTCTGTAAGTTGTGAGATAGTGTCTCATTGTGGTTTTTATTTGCATTTCTCTAATGATCAGTTATATTGAGCTTTTCTTCATATGCTTGTTGGTTGCATGTATGTCTTCTTTTGAAAAGTGTTCATGTACTTTGCCCACTTTTTAATGGGGTTGTTTGCTTTCGCTTATAAATTTGTTTAAGTTTCTTATAGATGCTGGATATTAGACCTTTGTCAGATGCATAATATGTAAATATTTTCTCCCATTCTGTAGGTTGTCTGTTTACTCTGCTGATAGTTTCTTTTGCTGTGCAGAAGCTCTTAAGTTTAATTAGATCTCATTTGTCAATTTTTGTTTTTGTTGTGATTGCTTTTGTGATTCCTTTGTCATGAAATCTTTGCCCATTACTATATCCAGGATAGTATTGCCTAGGTTTTCTGTCAGGTTTTTTATAGTTTTGGGTTTTATATGTAAGTGTTTAATCCATCTTGGGTTGAGTTTCGTATATGGTGCAAGGAAGGGGTCTAGCTTCAATCTTCTGCATATGGTTGGCCACTTATCCAAATACCACTTATTGAATAGGGAGTCTTTTCCCCTTTGCTTGTTTTTGTCAGCTTTGTTGAAGATCAGATGGTTGTAAGTGTGTGGCCTAATTTCTGGGCTCTCTATCTGCTCCACTGGTCTATATGCTTGTTTTTGTTTTTGTACCAGCACCATGAGGTTTTGGAACACAACTCAAAATAATAAGAGCCACATGTGGCAAACTAACAGGCAATATCATACTAAATGGGCAAAAGCTGGAAGCATTCCTTTTGAAAACCAACACATGACAAGAATGCCTTCTTTCACCAATCCTATTCAACGTAGTATTGGAAGTCTTAGCCAGAGCAATCAGGCAAGATAAAGAAATAAATGGCATCCAAATAGGAAGAGAGGATACCAGACCATCCTATTTGCAGATGACATAATTCTATATCTGGAAATCCCCATAGTCTCAACCCAAAAGCTCCTTCAGCTGATAAACAACTTCAGCAAAGTTTCAGGATACAAAATCAATGTAGAAAAATCACCAGCATTCCTGTACATGAACAACAGCCAAGCTGAGAACCAAATCAGGAAGGCAATCTCATTCACAATTGCTGCAAAAATAATAAAATACCTAGGAATACAGCTAACCAGGGAGGTGAAAGCTCTCTGCAGTGAGAATTACAAAACACTGCTGGAAGAAATCAGGTAAGACAAAAACAAATTTTAAAAAATCTCATGCTCATGGAAAAAGGAATAATCAGTCTTATTAAAATGGCCATGCTGCCCAAAGCAATGTACAGATTCAATGCTATTTCTATTAAGCTACCAATGACATTCTTCACAGAACTGGAAAAATCTATTTTAAAATTCATATGAAACTGAAAAAGAGCCCGAATAGCCAAGGCAACCCTAAGCAAAAAGAACAAAGCTGGAGGCATCACATTACCTGACTTCATAGTATATTGCAGGGCTACAGCAAACATACCAAAACTTACCAGATGCATCAAAATCTGCACTGAGAGGGTAGTTTATAGTGTAAATGCCTATGATAAACAAGAAGAAAGATCTTAAATTAATGACCTAACATTACACCTTAAAGAACTAGGAAAATGGAGAACACACTAAACCCAAATCCAGTAGAGGGAAATAAATAATAAAGACTAGAGTACAGACAACTGAAATAAAGAACAGAAACACGATAGGGTGAGTTAGCAAAACCAAATTTGATTCTTTGAAACAATCAACAAAATTAATCAACAATTAGCTAGACTGAGTAAGATAAAAGAGGGAAGACTCAATAACTAAAATCAGAAATGTAAGTGCAGACATGACCACTGATTTAACAGAAATAAAATGATTATATTAATAAGACAATAATATGAACATTTGTATGACAAAAAATTGGACAACCTAGACAAAATGGATAATTTCCTAGACATATATCACCTACCAAGACTAAACCACGAAGAAATAGAAAATCCAAACAGACATGGAACTAGCAAAGAGATTGAATCAACGATCCGAAATCTGCCAGCAAAGAAAAGCTCAGGACCTGATGGCTTCACTGGTGAATTCTACCTAACATTTAAAGAAGAGTTAACACTAATCCTTTTCAAATTCTTCCACAAAAGTTGAAGGTATTTCAAACTTATTCTATGAGGCCAAGATTACTCTTTCACCAAAGCAAGACAAAGCTACTACAATAAAGTCAAGCTACATACCAATATCTCTGATAAGTACTGATGTGAAAATCCTCAACCAAGTATTAGCGAACAGAATTGAATTTCACATCAAACAAATTATATTCATGACCTAGTGGGATGTATTTCTGAAATTCAAGGATAGTTCAACATATGAAAATCAATTAATGTAATATACTACATTAACAGAATGAAGAAACAATTCCCATGTGATCATCTCAATTGATGGAGAAAAATGTTTGGCATAATTCAACACCCTTTCATGATAAGAAACATCCACCAAACTAGGAACAGAAGGAAACTACCTCAACATAAATAAGGCCATTTATGGAAAGCCCATTGCTAACATCATACTTAATGATGAAAGACCGAAAACTTTTCTTCTAAGCTAAGACACAAGGGAAGAATGTCTACTTTTAAATTCAACATAGTAATGGAAATCTTAACCAGAGAAATTAGGAAATGAAAAGCAATAAAAAGCATTAAAATTGGGAAATAAAAAGTAAAATGATCCCTTTAATGGATGACATAATTTCATATGTAGAAAACCCCAAAGATTCCATAAGAAATATGACAGAACTAATAACAAAATTAGCAAAGTTACAGAATACTCAGCACACAGAAATTAGTTGTGTTTCTATACACTAATAATGAACAACCTGAAAAAGAAATTAAGAAACTGATTTCATTTAAAGTGAGACCAAACAAAATAAAAAATAGAAACAAACCGAACTAAGGAGGTGAAAGATGTGTACACTGAAAACGATGAAATATTGCTCAAGGAAATTAGAGACACTACAAAAATAGACATCCTTTGTTCACAGATGAAAAGACCTAAAATTGAAAGATGTGGTGTCTAGATTGAATGCAATTTATCTTAAAATTCCAACATCATTTTTTTTTAACAAAACTAGAAAAATCCATCCTAACATTCATATAGGATCTCAAGGGACCCTAAATAGCAAAAACAATCTTGAAAAAGAGCACAGTTGGAGGTCTCACACTCCTTAGTTTCAAAATTTCTAAAAATCTACAGTATTAAAAGCAGAGTGGTATTGACATATAGACAGACATGTAGATCAGTGAAATGGAACAGGGAGCCCAGAAATAAACTCTTGCATAAATGGTCTTGTGATTTTTTAAAAAGTTGCCAGGACTATCCAATAGGGAAAAGGACAGTCTTTTCAACCAATGGTATTGGGAAAACTGGATAGCCACATGCAAAAGAATGAAGTTGTACCTTTACCTTATACCATATGCAGAAATTACCCAAAAATAGTCAAAGACTTAGATATGAGAGTTAAAATACTCACAAGAAAATGTAGGGGCACAGCTTCACGGCATTGTATTTGGTAAGGATTTCTTGGCTATGACACTGGAAGCATAGGCAACAAAAAAATCAGATAATTTGGAACACATAAATATTAAAAATTTTTGTGAATCAAATGACACTGTCACCAGAGTAAAAAGCAACACACAGAATGGCAGGAAATATTTGCAAATTATATGTCTGATAAGGGATTAATATCCATATATAAAGAACTCTTACAATTCAACAACCAAAAAAAAAAAAAAACACACAATTAAAAGATAGACAAAGGACTTGAATATATATTTCTCTAATGATATACAAATGACCAATAAGTACATGAAAAGATGCCCAGCAACATGAAGAATTAGGAAAATGCAAATCAAAACCACAGTGAGATACTATGCAACTACAGAAACAATATGGTGGTTTCACAGATTCGAAAATAAAATCACCACATGATCCAGCAATTACACCTCTGGGTATATACCTCAAAGAATTAAAAGCAGAGCCTCAAAGAGATGTTTCTATACCCATGTCCATACCAGCGTTATTCACAGGAGTCAAAACGTGGAAGCAACCCAAGTGTCCGTTGACAGACGAATGGATAAGCAAAGTGTGGTGTATCGATACAATGGAATATTATTTAACCTTAAAAAGGAAAAAAAAATCCCAGTACTTTGGGAGGCCAAGGCAGGCAGATCATGAGGTCAGAAGTTTGAGACCAGCCTGGGCAACACAGTGAAACCGTGTCTCTACTAAAAATGCAAACATCAGCTGGGTGTGGTGGTGGGCGCCAGTGATCCCAGCTACTCGGGAGGGTTAGGCAAGAGAATCACTTGAACCTGGGAGATGGAGGTTGCGGTGAGCCGAGATTGTGCCATTGCACTCCAGCATGGGTGACAGAGCTAGACTTCGTCTCAAAAAAAAAAAGGGAAAAAAGTTATTATAACACGTTACGACATAGGTGTCTCTGAAAATCATTATGCTAAGTGAAATAAGCCAGTCACAAAAGGGTAAATACTATATGATTCCACCTCCATGAAGTAATTCAAGGAAGGAAATTCAGAGACAGGAAGTAGAATGGTGGTTGCCAGTAGCTGGGGGTTGGGGAGAGGAATGGGAAATTTTCTGTAATGGGCACAAAGCTTCAGTTTTGGAAGATAAAGAATTTCTGTGGATAGATGGTGGTGATGGTTGTACAAAAATGTGAATGTATTTAAAGTCACTGAACCATACACATAAAATGGTAAACCACAAAACAGAAAAAAATGGCTATGGTTTTCTCACAAAAGTCAACGGCAAATTTTAACTTACTTAGAAATTTGCCATATAGCCAAAAATTGAGTAAAAATGAGATGATTTTGGTTTTTCACAAAAATAAATATAATTTATAATAATGTCTCACCTTCCGTAGAAATTTAGTAAGATAACTCTTCAGAACACAGACGTCTTAGTCTGCTTTATCATATCAAAAGCCTGCTGACATATCAAAACACCACAGACTGAGTGGCTTAAACAACCAAATTTTATTATCTCTCAGTTCTGGACATGAGAAGTCCCCGATCGAGGTCCGGCAGAGGTGGTTTCTGGTGAAGGCTCTCCTTCCGGCTGGCAGATGGCTGCTGTCTCACTGTGTTCTCACATGGTGGAGACAGAGAGGTCTGGTCTCACTCTTCTTATAAAGACACTAATCCTATTGGACTTGGGTCTCACTCTTATGAACTCATTTAACCTAATTGCCTCCTAAAAGCTCTGTCTCCAAATACAGGGATATTGAGGGTTAGGGCTTCCACTCTTGAATTTCAGGGGGACAAAATTCAGTCCATATCAACAGAACATATCATAGACAAAAAGCCTCTAACGAGTCAGAAGAGATGTCTCAAAGGCCACCATCATATGCCATGTACTCTCGGCCCCTCGGGGGTTGTTTGGTTTTACTCTGGGGTTCTCAACTTCCTTATACACAGCAGTTTAGATTCAGGGGACTAGCTCTATTGATTTACGGAAAATCTGGTGATAATAATGGTGGAGATGCTGGTGATGGTGATGGTGATGCTGGTGATGCTGGTGATGGTGATGGTGGTGACGGTGGTGGCAATGATGATGGTGGTGATGGTAGTGGTGATGGTGGTGTTAGTGATGTTGATGGTGGTGATGGTGATGCTGATGGTGGTGGTGATGGTGGTTGTGGTGGTGATGGTGATGATGGTAATGGTGGTGGTGATGGTGGTGGCAGTTGTGGTTGTGGTGCTGGTGATAGTGGTGGTGATGGTAATAATAGTGGTGATGATGGTGATGGTGGTAGTGATGGTGATGATGATAGTGGTGATGAGAGTGGTGCTGATGGTGATGGTGATGATAGTGATGGTGGTACTGATGGTGGCAGTGGTGGTGATGGTGGTAGTTGTGGTGATAATGATGGTGGTGATGGTGATGGTGGTACTGATGGTGGTAGTGGTGGTGATGGTGGTAGTTGTGGTGGTGATAATGATGGTGGTGATGGTGATGGTGGTGATGATGGTGATGGTGGTGATGATGGTGATGGTGGTAGTGGTGGTTGTGGTGGTAATAATGGTGTATGTGATGATGGTGGAGAGTTAGGCTGGAGTGTGCTCACTGTTAGATATGGTGAGCCATAGGAAGGAGTCTGGATTTCATGCTAAATGCAATAGGAAACCATTACAGGACTTTAAAGCTAGGGAATCACATGTTCTGATTCACTTTTTGACAAGATTATTATGGTTATGGGTATGGAGAATGCATTGTAGGAGGGCAGAGAAATATATCCTGGATTCTAGAAAAGATGGATCTTTGTTTTGTTATTTGTGGAGAAACCACCACTAGGGAAATATGGTTGTGAAATCTGATGAAGTGTAATGAGTTTGAATTTACAGAACCGCAGACTCCATCAAGGTCAACTCTAACTCACATGGAGCCTTTGTAAAAGAGGGAAACCACCTCCTGCAGGCCAGTGCTGCCCGCTGGGCACGGCAGGCAGGGTGCAGTCTGCATCTCACTCCACTTGTCCCCTTTGGTAGGCATCCTTGTGTTGTAAACAAACCACTTTACACTGTCTGTGTACTTACCTAGTGCCCACTGATTCCCTGATAGGAAACTAAGCATATTTTGCTAAAGAAAAATGGTGGGGCAGGGAGCACTGGTGCCACCCCTGTGTGGGGCTGCCCTTGTCCCTCTGGGATACCCCATGCCGCAATAACCATGCTGAGGGCAGTGTTCTGGAGTGGAAACAGCAGGTAGGACATATGCCTTTGGGGGTTGAATCCCAGGCCCCTCACCCAGCAGCTGTGCAATGCTGCGAGAGTTACATAGACAGCTTCAGCCTTGGTCTGGAGGGGGTTGGTGGCTCCAAGGAAATGGACCAAGCCCAGGGTCTTTAAAACCAACCAAAGCTGAGTTCCTGGAAAGACCTCACACTAAGGCACCTCTCCCTATCAAAAGTGCCCAGAGGGCTAGTCTGGGCAGGTGCATGGTCAGTGCTGATGACAACCCCTCAACCTCCAAGACCAGCCCTCTACCCTGGCCACATCCCCACAGTTCGCCCCAGGAGCACGAGTCCCCCACACTCACCTTCACTCGCTCTCTCTGCTGTCCTGCCTGGATCTGCCTGCCCTCACAACTTCTCCTTCCCTGAGCCTGTGCACTGGGCCCTCGGACATCCCTATCAGCCAACTCCTCCTCTTCCCTGAATGTCCCTTTCACCTGCTTGCCCTTGCTGACCCTTGGCTGGCTTTGATGGTCATTACCTCCCCTGGGACTCTCATTGGATAGACCCGGAGAGACCAATGGCCTTGCTTCTCGGTGGACCTTCCAGAACATTCTCTTCCCACTAGTCCTGAGTGCCTTTGAAGCCTCGGCCCCCTGCTAAGGCACGTGTCACACTGCCTCGTTCTTTCAAAAGGTGAGCACCTGGCCCACTGCCTGGGTTGCCTCCATTGAATGTCCACCATTCTCGGCAACCCTCTTCCACCCTTGCCTCGTATTTCCAGGACCTTCCATTTCCAGTGATACCTCCTCCTGCCATTTAGTTAAGGCTCTTCAGAGAAACAGAACCATCAAGGTGCTTACATAAATCAACAAATGAGTAAACACACATACAGAGAAAAGGAGAGACATGTCATGAGCAGCAGCTCGTGCAATTAAGGAGGCTGAACAGTCCCAAGACCTGTGGCTGTTGAGCTGAAGGTCCTGGAGGGCTGAAGGGGAGAATTTCAGCTTGAAGGTCGGCAGGCTTGAGACCCAGGAAGAGTCATGTTTTAGTTTGAGTCCAAAGGCAGGAAACAGATGAAGGTCCAAGCTCCAGGCAGTCAGAAGAAGGAGCTCTTCTTTCTGGGAGAGCGCCTGTCTTTTGTGCTCTTCTGGCCCTCTGCTGATTGGATGAGGCCCATTCACACGGGGAAAGGAAGCCAGCTTCCTTTGGTTCTGATTCAAATGCTATTCCCATATGAAAACCCCTCCATGGGCATGTGCAGAATAACATTGAGCAAATATCTGGGCACCCGTGGCCCAGTCAAGTTGATGCTGCCCTAGACCTTATACTGCACTTTACCTCTCACTGCTACCTGTGGCCTCCCCACCTTTGATCTTTGGAGCTCACTGACCCCACTGTATAACAATGGCCTTTGCACTGTCTTTGATCTCACCCTCCACTTAGTGTCTGAGGTCACCCAGCACCTTGGTCTCTTTCCCAGAAATTCTACTTCCATCTTTGCACCTAGCCATCAACCCCAGCTGGAAAGACCCCAGTCCAGGGGACAGTTTGCATCCAGCCTCTTCCCCACCTGTGCCTGAAGCCCCAGTGTGGCTAGAAATGAGTGCCCAGCTGTCCTGAGAACACTCCTCTCAGGTCTCCACAACGCCCTCCAGGCCCAAGAGATGGATGCTTCACGCCACTCACCATTGCTCCACACCTGCCCTCATTAAGCTTCCAACACAGACCCCTCTTCACCCTCTGCTCAGCCTCTCTTCTATTTCATCAGGAAAACAGGAATGTCAGCAGAACACTGCTCCGCTTGTCACCTCCCAATATGCCACTCTTTCTCACTGGGCGTATTCTGGTCCTCTGGGCTATTTGTCATTCACCAATGACTCACTGCCTTAATTGTTAGAACTTTACGATCATTCTTGTTACAGAATAAGGCAAGACAACACCTTGAGTTTTCTTGTTCCTTTGCTGGTACAAAATCATTAAAAGAGATTATAGCAAAGCCAAAGTAAGAATTGGAAACCAATAAAATGGTACAAAAGGTATTAAAGAAGAATGCATAAATAAGATGTTTTATTGATGAAGCTGGAATGAACCTATCAGCAATCCTGATAAACGGGAAGGGTCCCTCCATACTCATGAGGCAGTGACTCTCTGTGTTACAAAACTAAGTGCAACTCGTTGAGTTTGTAAGAGAAAACAAACAGCATGAGAGATAAGGACTTTAGGAGAGAATTGTTTTCTTCCTAAGTCCATATTCTCTAGAGGACAGTGTAGGGATGTTATTAGTATTAGATTAAGAAGACTTCAAGGTCAACAACATTAAGCAGAATAAAGAGCCACATTTTATTTTGCTAGATGAATATTTAACTCTTGCTGGACTTTCTCAGTTTGAGAATTCCTCTTAAACCAAACCCTGAGATGCGGGCTTAGCAGGGCGTGGTTTATCTGAGAGACCATCCTGAAAGCAGGGTGAGGACGTGGGAAATGTGGACAGGGATGGGGGAGGGCAACACACAGGCTTTATGAGGGTTCTTATGAAAATACATATCATAAGCACTTGGCTTATGATTACAGAGGCTGACACATCCCAGGATCTGCACTTGGCAGGCTGGGGACCCAGGAGAGCCAACAGTGCAAGCTCCAGTCTGAAGCCCGGAGAAGACGAATGTCCCAGCCCATGCAGGCAGACAGAGCTCTTCCCCCACCTTTCTCTTTTATTCAAGCCCTCAACAGATTGGATGAGGCCACCCATACTGGGGAAGATGATCTCTTTTCCTCAGTCTACCAATTCAAATGCTAATCTCTTCTGGACACACACTCTCAGACACACCCAGAAATTATGTTTAGTCAGGGGTCCATCCAGCCAAGTTAACCCACAACATTCGACAGGGTGCATGGGTGAGCTGGGGGCAGCTGGGGCACGGTAGCCCTGGGGTAGCTCAGTAGCTCTGCATGGTCCAGTTGGAGAGTGGACACTGGACTGTTTAGTGACCTGATACCCTCGCTGCGGGCTGTCCCCGGGGATGCTGGCTGCCTCACATTGATGAGCGTGAGAAGCTGCTCCCATGGTGTCAGTGTACTTGATGAGCTGGGGATGTGCAGAAAGCTGTCCTTCATGGCTGTGCGGACCCGGGTGTGCGTGGATGCCGTGTGGAGGCTGCCTGTGTCTGCACGGACCCAGGTGTACTGTGGATGCTGTGTGGGGGCTGCCTACATTTGCGTGGACCCAGGTGTGCGTGGATGCCCTGTGGGCGCTGCCTGTGTCTGCGCGGACCCGGGTGTGCGTGGTTACCGTGGCGCTGCCTGCCTCTGCGCAGACTCAGGTGTGTGTGGATATTGTGTAGGCGCTGCCTGGGTCAGCGTGGACCCAGGTGTGCGTGGATGCTGTGTGGGTGCTGCCTGCCTCTGCTGTCACAGCCACGACATCATCCGAACCCCATCACAGAATGTGTTGAAAACACAAAGGAAAATGCTTCAAATAACCTAATGGGAAATGTTTTTTAAAAAAACAAAGCATTGAGTTTAATAGAAATAAAGTAGACAAAAATAAACATCTTAGGAATATTATTATGACTCAAATGGTGTGTAACATGATGTAGTAGAAAGAGCTTCCTAATTAGACTAAGATTTGAACTCTCTACTTTCTGATGGTGAGATCTTAGCCAAGTTGCTTAACATCTGAATCTCAGCTTCCTCGTTAAAATGAACATAAAAATGCCTAGTCTAAGAGGCTGACATGCAAATTAAATTAAATAAGAAAGTTATCTAATTAAAGCATATTACACATAAAACACTGTAATAACACTTGGAATTTGAGACATGTCTCCGAGGAATATAATAATGGTGATAGCTATTATTATTCAGTGTTCAAAACTTTTAATCTTACAATCAGAACTATGCCTTTCTTTAAAGTTTCACTGAATTTTGCTTTAAAAATGTGATCTTATTAGAACTTAAAAAAAAGCACAGCTAAATTAAAAGGACCCTGTCACATTCCCAGAAGATGAAGCAACAAATGCAAATACCACAAAAGGTGGAAAAATGATGATTTTCAAAGTAAATTTTATTTTGAGAACTGCTTTGATTGTCACATATTTGTTTTTAATATTTGTGTGATTATATTTTAAATTTTAGAACTGTTTCACAATTATGTGTTTGATTTACACTTTGATCTATGTACTGAACTCAAGAAGCTGGTGAAAAAATAGCTGGAAATATAAATGTTAGAAATAATAATTAATTAGTAAAGAGAAAGAGAGAAATTAATAATTTAGAGGCACTGAAAGCTTACAACAGTTAAATAAATCCACTATCATTTTTACTGCCTTAAAGATACATTGCAATACAGGGAAGAGAGAGCAGACAAAATTAGAAACGAGGGAGCAGGTGTAATGACAGCATGTGAGCAGAGTTTCACTCTTTTTTTAAAAAAGAAAATGTTATGCAGAGAGAAATGCTATTGTATTACATTTGAGAAGTGTGAAGGCTTTTTGAAAAAGAGGATTTTTTTCAAAGTTATACTAAAAATTCAAGAACTTGAAAAATTAATGATGAAATTGATTTTATAAATTTTGTTACACAGTCACCTCTAAAAATGCCCCAGTTCCAGATGATAATGAGAAAGTTCTTTCAAAATTTCAGGAATCCGAGAATTCATGTTACACAATCTGTCCCCAAGAAGAGAAAAAGATGAGAAGCTGACCAATTCATTAAAGATCAATGCACTTATGAAATCAAGATTTAAAAAATAACTAAAGAGTTGGGGTGGGTCAAATCCTAAATAAAAACTACCAATATTGAGAACTCCCACCCCTGCCAACAGTAGGCTGCAAGATCATTTTGTCAAGCTGCTATGGTTTGAATATATGTGTCCTTTTAAAATTCACAGGTTGGCACTTAAATCCCGAGGTGATGGTATGAAGAAGTGGGGCTGTTGAGAGGGGGTTAGGCCGTGAGGGCTCTGCCCCATGCATGGGATTAATGCCCTTAAAATAGGGCTTGAGAGAAAGAGGTCCTCCCCTCATGAGAACGCAGCAAGAGGCACCATTTATTGGGTTGCCACAAAAGTAATTGTGGATTTTGCCATTCAAAGTAATGACAAAAACCATAACTTTTGCACCAGCCTAATACAAAGCAGAGAGCAGCCTTCACCAGATATCAACTCTGCTGGCGCCTCCATCGTGGACCTCCCAGACACCAGAGCTTTAAGAAACGAATTTCTGTTGTTTATAAATTACCCAGTCTCAGCTTATGTCTGAACAAATGGAGACATAGAAGTACCAAGAAGACGGTTGCTGCTGTAACACAAACTTACCAACGAGGAAGCAGCCTGGGAACTGGGCAGCAGGCAGGCTGGAGAGGAGTCCAGAGGAGTAGGCTAGGACAAGCCTAAATCTCTGTGAATGGAGCATACAGGGCGACTCTGATGAGGGCTTAGATGGAACTGAGAAACGAGGGGAAACGGGGAAAAGCCATCCTGTTACAGACAAAGAGCTGGGTTGAATTGTGTTTGTATCCTAGTGCTTTGTGGCAGTAAGCTAGGACTCAAGGGTGGTAAACTGGGGTATCTGGCTGAAGACAATCCTAAGCAGAGAGATGAGTGTATGGCATAGCTTCTCTTGATCGCCTATGGTAAAATGTAAGAATAGAGAAACTATGTAAAGATGACGTTGGCAGTCTGGCCCTGTGAAGAATGAAAAAGTGTGTTTGGGAGAGAGTATCCAGGATGGGGTTTGTAAATTACTCAGTCTAGAGCCTTTTCCCATAGCAGCAGGAGCAGACTAAGAGCAACACCGTAACAACAGCTAAGACTTAGTTTTCAAACAAGAGTAACAGCAGAAGCTGTGACCTAGCAGAGGTCACAATATTCTCACTGCCAATCATTAACATAATGTAAATAATGTGACTACACATCCATTCACACACACATACAGTTTTGAAGCATCACTAATTTTATGTCAAAAGAAGTTAAGCCTTTGCATCATGGTATACACTAAAATAAATTCTTGAAATACTCTAGAGTTACATGTGAAAAAAAGACAAGAAAAACAGAAATATGGATAACTAGTTGACTTGTCACAGAGCAACATAGCACTTGGGAGGAGAAAAAAAAAGTTCTTACAAAGTAAAAAGTGGTAGAAGAATAGCAACAAACAACAAAAAATCTCCAGGCTTTGCAACTCTCTATCGAACCTCGAAACCTAAGTTTTTTTATCTGCAAAGTGGAATTGTAATGGTGCCCCCGCTGCAAGGTTGTTGGCCTAATGCCTGGTACAAGACTATCAGTAAGAGTCAGTTACTTCCAAGGGACAGGATCTGTATAATGAACACAACTTATAGATAAGACAAACATTACATTAACTTTTAGATTTAGAATAGCAAAATAACTAAAAATAACCTGTCTAAAGTAGAAGAGGGATTAAATAAGATGTTGAATTTAAAACAAGCATTAAACTATATTTTTGATGTATGTTAAACGACATAAGAAAAAACAAGTAATATGTTGCATGAAAAAAATTCTAAACAGCATTATTTTAAATCTGTGAGTACATTTAGAAACAGAAACATAAAACTGGAAAGATTTATTTCTTGGGAGCAAGATTATCAAGTTCTTTGACTTTCTTCGGACTTTTTTACATTTTCTATGTTACTGACAATGAGCATGTATGTGTTAATTTGATTATTAGGTAAACACTCTAAATCTAATGAAATAGTACTGATGTAGGATTTAAATGTATGACATTTTTATGTTAAAAATAAAAAATACAGGGGGTCCATTCCAAGATGGCCAAACAGGAACAGCTCCGGTCTGCAGCTCCCAGGGTGATCCATGCAGAAGACAGGTGATTTCTGCATTAACAACTGAGGTACCTGGTTCATCTCATTGGGACTGGTTGGACAGTGGGTGCAGCCCATGGATGAGCCAAAGTTGGGCGGGGCATCACCTCACTCGGGAAGCGCAGGGGTCAGGGGATTTCCCTTTCCTTGACAAGGGAAATCATGACAGACTGTACCTGAAAAAATAGGACACGTCTGCCCAAATGCTGTGCTTTTCCCATGGTCTTAGCAACAGGCAGATGAGGAGGTTCTCTGCCGTGCCTGGCTCGGCAGGTCCCATGCCCATGGAGCCTTGCTCACTGCTAGCACAGCAGTCTGAGATTGAACTGCCAGGTGGCAGCCTGGCTGGGTAAGGGGTGTCCACCATTGCTGAGGCTTGAGTAGGTAAACAAAGCAGCCCGGAAGCTCGAACTGGGTGGAGCCCACCACAGCTCAACAAGGCGTGCCTGCCTCTGTAGACTCCGCCTCTGGGGGCAGGGCATAGCTGAACAAAAAGCAGCAGAAACTTCTGCAGACTTAAACATCCCTGTCTGACAGCTCTGAAGAGAGCAGTGGTTCTCCCAGCATGGTGTTTGAGCTCTGAGAATGGAGAGACTGCCTCCTCAAGTGGGTCCCTGACTCTCCATATAGCCTAACTGGGAGACACCGCCCAGTAGGGGCTGAGTGACACCTCACACAGCTGGGTGCCCCTCTGAGACAAAGCTTCCAGGGGAAGGATCAGGCAGCAATATTTGCTGTTCTGCAATATTTGCTGTTCTACAGCTTCCACTGCTGATACCCAGGCAAACAGGGTCTGGAGCCGACCTCCAGAAAACTCCAACAGACCTGCAGCTGAGGGACCTGTTAAAAGGAAAATTAACAAACAGAAAGGAATAGCATCAACATCAACATAAAGGGCATCCACACCAAAACCTCATCTGTAGGTCACTGTCATCAAAGACCAAAGCTAGATAAAACCACAAAGATGGGGAGAAACCAGGGCAGAAAAGCTGAAAATTCTAAAAACCAGAGTGCTTCTTCTCTCCAAAGGATTGCAGCTCTTCGCCAGCAACAGAACAAAGCTGGACGGAGAATGACTTTGAGTTGACAGAAGTAGGCTTCAGAAGGTCGATAATAACAAACTTCTCTGAGCTAAAGGAGGATGTTCAAATCCACTGGAAGGAAGTTAAAAACCTTGAAAACAGATTAGACAAATGGCTAACTAGAATAAGCAGTGCAGAGATGACCTTAAATGATCTGATGGAGCTGAAAACCATGGCACGAGAACTATGTGATACATGCACAAGCTTCAGTAGCCAATTCAATCAAGTGGAAGAAAGGGTACCAGTAATTGAAGATCAAATGAAGGAAATGAAGCGAGAAGAGAAGTTTAGAGAAAAAATGAGTAAAAAGAAATGAACAAAGCCTCCAAGAAACATAGGACTATGTGAAAAGACCAAATCTACATTTGATTTGTGTACCTGAAAGTGACAGGCAGAATGGAACCAAGCTGGAAAACACTCTTCAGGATATTATCCAGGAGAACTTCCCCAACCTAGCAAGGGAGGCCAACATTCAAATTCAGGAAATACAGATAACACCACAAAGATACTCCTCGAGAAGAGCAACCCCAGGACACATAATTGTCAGATTCACCAAGGTTGAAACAAAGGAAAAAATGTTAAGGGCAGCTAGAGAGAAAAGGAAGCCCATCAGAGTAACAGCGGATCTCTCAGCAGAAACTCTACAAGCCAGGAGAGAGTGGGGGCCAATATTCAACATTCTTAAAGAAAAGAATTTTCAACCCAGAATTTCATA
>NW_012115200.1:2827035-2827495 GCF_000951035.1 Colobus angolensis palliatus | reverse complement strand
TTTCATATCCAGCCAAACTAAGCTTCATAAGTGAAGGAGAACTAAAATCCTTTACAGACAAGCAAATGCTGAGAGATTTTGTCACCACCAGGCCTGCCATACAAGAGCTCCTGAAGTAAGCACTAAACATGGAAAGGAACAACTGGTATCAGCCAGTGCAAAAACATGCCAAATTGTAAAGACCATCAATGCCAGGAAGAAACAGCATCAACTAACAGTCTAAATAATCAGCTAAATGACTAACAGTCATAATGACAGGATCAAATTCACACATAAAAATATTAACCTTAAATGTAAATGGGCTAAATATCCCAATTAAAAGACACAGACTGGCAAATTGGATAAAGAGTCAAGACTCATCAGTGCGCTGTATTCAGAAGACCCATCTCATGTGCAGAGACACACACAGGCTCAAAATAAAGGGGTGGAGGAAGATCTACCAAGCAAATGGAAAGCAAAA
>NW_012115200.1:2824077-2826985 GCF_000951035.1 Colobus angolensis palliatus | reverse complement strand
TGAGGATATCCAGGAATTGAACTCAGCTCTACAACTAGCAGACATAATAGACATCTACAGAACTCTCCACCCAAAATCAACAGAATATACATTCTTCTTAGCACCACATTGCACTTATTCCAAAATTGGCCACATAGTTGGAAGTAAAGCACTCCTTAGCAAATGTAAAAGAACAGAAAACCCAACAAACTGTCTCTCAGACCACAGTGCAATCAGATTAGAACTCAGGATTAAGAAATTCACTCAAAGCCACACAGCTACATGGAAACTGAACAACCTGCTCCTGAATGATTACTGAGTAAATAACGAAATGAAGGCAGAAATAAATATATTTTTTGAAACCAATGAGAACAAAGACACAACGTACCAGAATCTCTGCAACACATTTAAAGTAGTGTGTAGAGGGAAATTTATAGCACTAAATGCCCACAACAGAATGTAAGAAAGATCTAAAATTGACACCCTAACATCACGATTAAAAGAACTAGAGAAGCAAGAGCAAACAAATTCAAAAGTTAGCAGAAGGCAAGAAATAAGTAAGATTAGAGCTGAACTGAAGGAGATAGAGACAAAAAAAAAACCCTTCAAAAAATCAATGAATCTAGGAGCTGGTTTTTTGAAAAGATGAACAATACTGATAGACCACTAGCAAGACTAATGAAGAAGAAAAGAGAGAAGAATCAAATAGATGCAATAAAAAATGATAAAGGGGATATCACTACCAATCCCACAGAAATACAAACTACCATCAGAGAATACTATAAACACTTCTATGCAAATAAACTTGAAAATCTAGAAGAAATGGATAAATTCCTCGACACATACACCCTCCCAAGACCAAACCAGGAAGAAGTTGAATTGCTAAATAGACCAATAACAGGCTCTGAAATTGAGGCAATAATTAATATTCTACCAATGCAAAAAAGTCCAGGACCAGAAGGATTCACAGCTGAATTCTACCAGAGGTACAAAGAGCAGCTGGTACCATTCCTTCTGAAACTATTCCAATCAATAAAAAAAGAGGAAATCCTCCCTAACTCATTTTATGAGGCCAGCATCATCCTGATACCAAAGTCTGGCAGAGACACAACAAAAAAAGAGAATTTTAGACCAATATCCCTGATGAACATAGATGCGAAAATCCTCAATAAAATACTGGCAAACTGAATCCAGCAGCACATCAAAAAGTTTATCCACGAAGATCAAGTGGATTTCATCCCTGGGATGCAAGGCTGATTCAACATATGCAAATCAATAAATGTAATCCATCACATAAACAGAACCAAAGACAAAAACCACATGATTATCTCAATAGATGCAGAAAAAGCCTTCGACAAAATTCAACAGCCATTCATGTTAAAAACTCTCAATAAACTAGGTATTGATGGAACATATCTCAAAATAATAAGAGCTATTCATGGCAAACCCACAGCCAATATCATACTGAATGGGCAAAAACTGGAAGCATTCCCTTTGAAAACCTGCACAAGACAGGGATGCCCTCTGTCACCACTCCTATACAACATAGTATTGGAAGTTTTAGCCAGGGCAATCAGGCAAGAGATAGAAATAAAGGGTATTCAATTAAGAAAAGAGGAAGTCAAATTGTCCCTGTCTGCAGATGACATGATTGTATATTTAGAAAACCCCATCATCTCAGCCCCAAATCTCCTTAAGCTAATAAGCAACTTCAGCAAAGTCTCAGGATGCAAAATCAATGTGCAAAAATCACAAGCATTCCTATACACCAATAGTGAACAGAGCGCCAAATCATTAGTGAACTCCCATTCACAATTGCTACAAAGATAATAAAATACCTGGAAATCCAACTTACAACGAATGTGAAGGACCTCTTCAAGGAGAACTACAAACCACTGCTCAACGAAATAAAAGAGGACACAGAGAAACGGAAGAACATTTCATGCTCATTGTTAGGAAGAATCAATATTATGAAAATGGCCATACTGCCTAAGGTAATTTATAGATTCAATGCCATCCCGGGACATCAAGCTACCAATGACTTTCTTCACAGAATTGAAAAAAAACTACTTTCACGTTCATATGGAACCAAAAAAGAGCCTGCATTGCCAAGACAATCCTAAGCCAAAAGAACAAAGCCAGAGGCATCATGCTCCCTGACTTCGAACTATACTACAAGGCTACAGTAATCAAAACAGCATGGTACTAGTACCAAAACAGAGATATAGATCAATGGAACAGAACAGAGGCCTCAGAATTAACACCACACATCTACAACCATCTGATCTTTGACAAACCTGACAAAAACAAGAAATGGGGAAAGGATTCCCTATTTAATAAACGGTGCTGAGAAAACTGGCTAGCTATACGTAGAAAGCTGAAACTGGATCCCTTCCTTACAACTTATACAAAAATTAATTCAAGATAGATTAAAGACTTACATGTTAGACCTAAAACCATAGAAAACCTAGAAGGAAACCTAGGCAATACCATTCGGGCCATAGACATGGGCAAGGACTTCATGACTAAAACACCAAAAGCAATGGCAACAAAAGCCAAAATGGACAAATGGAATCTAATTAAAACTAAAGAGCTTCTGCACAGCAGAAGAAACTGCCATCAGAGTGAATAGGCAACCTACAGAACGGGAGAAAATTTTTGCAATCTACCCATCTGACAAAGGGCTAATATCCAGAATCTACAAAGAACTTAAAAAAATTTACAAGAAAAAAATCAAACAACCCCATCAAAAAGTGGGCAAAGGATAAGAACAGACACTTTTCAAAAGAAGACAGTTATGCAGCCAACAGACACATGAAGAAATGTTCATCATCACTGCTCATCAGAGAAATGCAAATCACAACCACAATGAGATACCATCTCACACCAGTTAGAATGGCAATCATTAAAAAGTCAGGAAACAACAGGT
>NW_012115200.1:2821959-2823442 GCF_000951035.1 Colobus angolensis palliatus | reverse complement strand
ATCATAAGTTTGTATGCTTTCACCTAAAATATTAATTTATCATTGCATTTAACATTACAGCTGAGGAAGATATATTACTGTTAATTGTAGCAATATGGATTAATCTGGGACTGTCTTGATGTCACATACTTGTATCTGTTCTGTTTGTTGGTTTACTCATTCAGTATTTTAAAAATACATACTAATGTCCTAGGTGTTACTTTAATCATATTTCATCTCAGTTTTTAGGATCAAAGTATCATAATTTTATAAGAACCATGGATTGTTTTGAAAAACTTTTAGAATAGCAAAATAAACCTAAGATAAAGAAAAAATGCACAGGTAATTATAATTTTTAATTTTTAAAAGTGTTTTAATGTCAGAGTTTCACATAACCGGAAATTAATTTAAAAAGTCCATGATCTCGGCCTCTGTCTAATTTGGAGTAATAGAATCAGGTTTACTCTCCCAGCTAAAACAATTAAACAGTGGACAAAATGTAGGAAGCAATGGTTGTGAGGACTGGATATGTCAGTGGTGGACAATGATCCCTGAGAGAGAGGGGATGAACGAGGCAAGCCCTGAAATCGCCCCAGCCCCTGCTCAGGGTTTTCCATGCGACGCTCAGGGCCTCCCGGACGTGATGAGACAGAGCGGGCAGTTGTGGGGGTTGAAGTGCCTGGAATTTGCAGGGCAGAGTGGCATGGGGAGAGAACAGAAAGAGTCGTTGAGACTCTGTGGAAATTCTTCTCAAGTCTCAAGCTGAATATTGATCAACATGCTTGTGAGAAAATGACAAAAGGTCAAGGAAAGAACCGCACAAAAGGATTAGAGGGAACAATCCTCGATGCTCACACAGGGCTGGGAATAGTTCCTACTGCCATGGAGTAGAACTGTGAGTGCAGGGGACTCAGAAAGGTTTTGCCTCAGCAGTAGGGAAAAATTGGCCTCAGAATTAATCTTGCTCTGATTTAACATAAAAATGCTTAAAAGCAAAACCCTAAAGGACTAAACGGTTTCTAAATAACTTTTGGGTCCAAGAACAAAGCTCAAGACTATGTAGAGGAATACAGAAATATCCAGCACCCAATAAGGTATAAGTCACAGTGTCTGCTGTCTAATGAGGGAGTGATCAGGCATGCAGGAAGCAAATGTGTCAGTCAACCAAAACCAATCCAGAAATGACAGCGATGACAAGGTAAAGAAATCAGGATTTTAAAACAGTTGTTATGATTGCATTACATTGTGCAAAAAACTGGAGGACAGACTCAGCACCCTGAGTAAAGACATGGAAGACTTAAAGGAGACTACAAATGAACTTCCAAAGAGAAAAGCTACTGTGTCTGAGACGAAAGCACGAACGTGGATGAACAGCAGATTAGGCACTGTGATTTAAGTGACTATTGTCTTTGTTTTTTTGTTTGGGGGGGATGGAGTTTCACTCTTGTTGCCCAGGCTGGAGTGCAGTGGCACAATCTCAGCTCACTGCAACCTCCACCTCCCG
>NW_012115200.1:2777250-2820794 GCF_000951035.1 Colobus angolensis palliatus | reverse complement strand
TCTCAAGGTGAAACAGTGGAGTGTCCCCAGGTTGGTGAGGATGCGGAGCACCTGGACTCTTACCCATTGCTGGTGAGAGTGTAACATGGGAATGTAACTTTAGAAATGACTCACTGGTTTCTTAAAAATACAAGCGTAAACCTACTGTATGACCTGGCCATTCTACTCTTCTGTACTCACTCAAGGGAAGTGAAGGCATACGTCTATACAGAGACTTGCCTACTAATATTCATAGTAGCTCTATCTGTAATAGCCCAAATGTCCATCAAAGGTGAATGGATGCATATGTTGCAGCACCTTCATAATGCGAAACGCTACATAGTCATGAAAAGGAATGAGCTATGATTGCAAGGTCATGGTCGAATCTCAAAATAATTATGCTGCATGGAAGCATCCAGACTCCTCCTCCCCAGAAGAATACGTTCTAGATGATTCCACGTATACCCTGTAAATACATACGCAGCTCTCTGTGCGTATGGTGACGTGAGGGAGCCTGGGAGGGAAGTGTCACAAGGACATTGAGGAATCTTTGAGGCGATGATTATTGTTTTTTATCTTGATTGCAGTGATGGTTTCGTGGGTGTGAGCACATGTTAAAAATGTACTAAATTGTTTACTTTAATATGTGCAGTTTATAGTATGTCAGTTATACCTAAATAAACCTGTTACAAATAACTAAAAACATTAAGTCATGTGCTATGATTTTTCCATTCGAAACAATGCTCACTGGTCTTAAATATAATCTATTTCAGGAGCCAAAAGGTATCAACTTTTCTTATCAGTGGTTTACACACACACACACACACACACACACACGTATAATATAAAAATTTAAAATGAGGCAATTACAGACAGCATTGTAATTCACTGTGACCTACTAAATAATTTACAAAAGATTTTTTATATAATTACACAATAAGTTACATGATTTTTAAAAACCTGTCTGCCTATCTATTTGTAATTTCCAGCATACTATTAAAAATGCACAGGGGCAACTTGGCCATGGCTACCACATTTGGCACACTTTAAAAATAAAGCTCACAGAAATCTGAACTCTAATTGTGTTCGTTGTGCTCATGGCTCACAGTCTTTGCCTTCAATAACGACAACACTCAGGTAAGGTCTTTCTCACAAGGACATTAATCTGAAATAAACATTAGTGGGGGAAGAAATTAGGGTATTGTGAGCAAAGGACGCTCTGCTCCACTGGTGTGCATTCACGGTTGCAGATTGGACCTGATTCCTGTGCAGTGTCTCTCACTGCGGATCGGTCTAACTATCAGAATGGCCTACACAGTCTTCGTGTTGATGCACACTGCTGTGGCTTGGCAACAGAGCCTGGTAGTTTTACAAAGAGAATAACAGTAAGCACACCTCCTGAATTGGAACCCCCATTTGGAAAGATATTTCTTTCGACACTGGAAAAGTATTCATGCGCTTGCTGGAAGAAAGGAAGGAAGGGAGGGAGAGAAGGAAGGAGGACGGGGGAAAGGAATGAATTGGGGGAGAAATGATAGAAAGAAGGAAGGAACAAAGGAAAGAAGGAAGGCGAGAAGGAAGGAAGACAGGAAAGAAGGGACAGAGGGAAGGAGAGAGGAAAAGAGGAAAGGAAACAGGCCCCTACACCCTTTGCCGTGGGTCCTGACAGGGATACTGCTTTTTACTCTTCCCAGATGCGTTGGGGGCTGTAACCCTGGAACAGAGGCCTGTTTGAGTGCCACAGGTGGTGGCGAGTGTGGGGATGAGGATGGAGGAGAAAACCATGTGGCTGCTCCCAGACATCCCTCACTGGGTATGAGCCCAGCTTGCTCATGTTGGGCACTCCCGTTCCTTCTCTCCCAGTGATGTTGGACACTAAGAAACCCTAATTTCACTGGAATACCAGGGAAGCTTTGTCCTCTCCTGCTCTTGCCCAGGGCAGCTCATGCTCCTCCTGTTGTTCCTCTCTAATTCCTGGAGACTTCTCTTGCTTTGCACCCCCTGCTCTTCTCATTGTTTGGGCTGCTGCATATGAAACCACTCAAACCCTGGGCTTCAAACAACCTACAAGGATGCCTCCAGGTTGCACGGGGCGATGACAGCTCAGCTGAGTGGTTCCTGCTGGGCGCTACAGCCAGGGCTGGACTCATCTGAAGGTTCAGCTGGTCTGGACTTCCAGGTGGCTTCTCTGCTTCTGTGTCTGGTATCGCACTTTGGCATATATGGAGCACCTGGGTGGCGTGCCAGGCATCCCTGCCTCTATGCATTTAGCTCGAGCTCCCTCACAGCATGGAGGGAGTATTGCATGGTGGTTGGTTTCCCCAGAGCAAGCTCGTCAAGGCTGAAGCAGTGGAAGCCACAGGCCTAACTTGGCGCTGGGCCTGGAGCTGGCCCAGAATGGCTTTGGTCACACTTGATTTTCATCCAAGTGGGTTTGGGGCCATCCAGATTCATGGGGTGCAAAGATGAGGGTGTAGCCAGGACATACCCCAGAAGAACCAGTGGGTTGCGAGACACTGCTGTGGGCCCCTGTGGAAAGCAGGATTTATACCTTGCTCCACTCGCTTTCTTCGCTGTTGGTGACTGAGCCTTGCCCCTGGACAGGAACTGCACTGGCAGGAACAAATTCACCTTGGTGCTTTCCCTCAGGAAAAACGCTTCCCCTGGCTTTGGGGTACGGAGTGCGGACCCCACCATCCTGCCCACCGTGATCCCTACACACGCAGAAGGAGCTTGCGGCAGTCTCAGTTGTACGCACGAGCTGCTTACTCGCAGTGGAGGAACACGGCAAGTCATGGCTTTCCCAGTCTCTGCAACTGCCTTCATTGTTTTCCTTTAATTGAAATCATTAAGAAACCTTTAACTTGGCTATTCACTGCTCTCTACTCCTCCTTGCTGGTCATTTGCATTTGTGATTAACAAGATTTTTATGGAAGATGTGTGCATATATTTATTATCTTCAGAATCTCAAGCCCTTTTCGTATACCGAAGTTAAGCCACAGCCCACTTTCCCAAAACTAATCAGACACTCTCTCTCTGGGGAGGCAGGACTTGGCTCATCCATGTCAGAAGAAGCCCATCCAGCTCAGGGCCTGACTGGACTTTCTGACCGCGTCTGCATGCCTGCCTGCTGCCCTTCCCGCCCCATGTGTCCTCTGCAGCAGCGAGGCTCTCCCTGAAGGGCACATTCGGCCGTGTGGCTCTGGGCTGAAAGCTGCAGAGGGGAGGCTCCCATGGACCACAAAGCCCTGCCTGGCCGCGTCCCTGTGGCCCATGTGTGTCCCTCTGTGCACGCGGATGCCGAATGGGTACTCCGAGAGCCCGTGCGGAATCAATGATGGAATTCTTTGCTATGTTGTTGTTTGGACACATCTCAAACTTCCCATCAATGTCAGCTCTGAGCCGCCACCTTGCCCTTCCACATCAGTGTGTGGTGGGGTAAAGAGACACCCCACACGCTCACCCATGAAAGCTTTGAGGCAAGGGTGTGGGGAGGCTGGCGAGGTCTTCTCTCCAATATCCTAGGCCAGGCCATATGGCTGTGCAATGTGTTTCCCTGAACAATACAGTTGATCCCGTGCACCCTGAACTTCTCAGAACAGAGCTTTGCCGTTCCCTAAAATTGCTAAACTGCTCAATGGGAAGGGTATTTCCTGCAGCATTGTATATAAATCTGGCTCCTGACCCATAGTCTGCAAAGGCATTTCTGGCATTTCTAGTGTCGCTCTATAGCCTGACACCCTGGAGGATGTTACTGCTGCTTCTCCTGCCCGGATGCCAGCCTTGGATGTCCTGGGCTCGCCCATCCCCACTGAGATCTGCTTGCTGCCTGTGTGGAGATCAGAGGCTCCTTTGCTGAATCATTGCAGCTGGAATCCCCCCTGGAAGAGGTCATGGGCAAGTCCCTCCATCAGAAAAATCCACCCCTGGGCAAACGCCGCTGCGGGGCCTGAAGCTCCGGCTCCCTCTGACTGACTCATCTGAGACACGCTCCCCAGGGAAAGGGCAAAGCAGTGGGTTCCTTGGGAAGAGCTCCTTGCTCTGACATTTTCTGCTTTTTTGGAAAAAGTCCACTGGGCCATAGCATAGAACCACCCTGTTGGTAAAGATCTTATGAAAAGTAATAAGGAATTACTTTTCATAAGTAATTATGAATACTCTGTAGTATTGAATTCATAATTCAAGTAATCAGGGAATACTCTGTCTGCTTGCTCGCTCACTCATTCATTTGACTGAGTAGCTGTGGGTGCTTCGTGTTCTGCTTCACTCCCTTGGTGGCTCCTCGAAGCTGGAGCTTCTGTAAACATGCCCAAAGAATTGTCGTCCCCAGCCTTGCAGTGTTTGCACACATTCTTAGTGGTCCTGCCTGGTGGTGAACTGTGAAAAACCAGGACCCACCCTCCTTACAGGTGATACGGTCTAGGCTGGAAGGTCCCGGGCTCATCTCATCTCTGCTTGAGCTGCTTCTGGCTCCAGCCCCCTCCGTTGCCTTCCCTCGCACCACTTAGGGTGGGCACAGGGCGTGTCCTCCCAGTGGGACAGAGCAGGTCCTGGTGTCTGGGATCTCCAGGGTGGAAACCTGTCTTTGTCTAAAGCATGAACATCAGGGAAGCATGGCTCTAACGAGGTGGCTCGCTCACAGCAGGCTGCAGCAGCTGTGCCTGAGAACATCAGGGAAGCATGGCTCTAATGAGGTGGCTCGCTCACAGCAGGCTGCAGCAGCTGTGCCTGAGATCACAGCCTCTCATGTCTGACGGAGAGGAGGCTCTCGCCCATCCAGGAGAAAGGGCTCTGGGGCAGTCTGTGCAGCCGCAGATGGGGAAGAAACCCAGGCAATCCCATCCCCTTCCCCACACTGCTTTGTTTCTTTATGCTGCACCTTTGGCAGGAAGTGCCCTCCAGTCCTTCCTTTGGGGAGCAGGACAGCTTAAGGGTTTGAAAGCACCCAAAGGTCTGGGAGAGGAGTCACAGCTGTGTGAGCCAGGAGCGCTCCCCATCACCGGATGGCTGGGCCGGCTGAGAGAGGATCTGAGTGCAGAGCCGAATCGTCACATCCCCCACCCCCAAGGCCTAGGCTGGGCCTGCCTTACAAGGGGCTGAAATGTGGACACCCTTTGGGACAGGCACAGCTGGGACACAGGAGCTGCAATGGCAGGAGTCCGAGGCAGAAGACGGCCCCTCCTCAGGCCATGCTCTGTCTTGCAGTTCACCGGGACTGTAGACAGGTCCAGTTCTGCAGCCAGCCTTCCACTGGCAGTACTGGGGCCTCCCGGGGTTTCCTCGGCCCAGAGCCCGGGCAGAGAGCCTGCCGTCAGAGCCACACTCAGGGCTGAAGGGTGCCTATGTCTAGAGCCACCCTCCAGAAAGCGAGGCGCAGTCGTGTTGGGTCGAGACCTGCATTCTTGTGATTCAGCTCACAGAGGAGGCTGCTGTTAGCCGGGTTTAGGCAAACAACAGCTGAGCCCAGAAAAGGAATAATGGTTGGATCCAAGGCCTGAGACGGGAGCAGACAGCCCTGCTCAGCCCTGAGACCACTTCCAACAGGCTCATCTCCAGCAGACAAAAGTAGGAGCTGCTTGCTGGCCTAGCAGGCTAGGAAGAGAACTTAGTACATTGGTGTCAGATAGACTACGCCAGACACTGGACAACGTCTAGAGCATAATGGAGAGGGCCGTTAGAACGGGTTCAGCTGTATCCATTTAAGGAGATATGAAACAGCAATTCCAGCGGCTTTGCTTGGTGCACTCTGGGTTTACAATACACACAGCTGTGCACTGGAAAAGCAGAAGGAGCTTTTCTACCGTCCGACTTCAACCACGGAGGTCATCAGCCCAGCTAGCCAGCTGACGGCCTGCGCCTGCCTAGCACGGCTCTTCCTCTGAACCCAGTGACATTGGATGGTCGGCAGGAGTATGTCAGTGAGCTGAGAAATTCGTATGATTTAGATTTTTTATAAGCAACATAAACGGCCACATGGAATTTACATTAAGAGAAGCGTCTCTGTTTCCACAGTTCATATTTTGAATTTGTGCCTTATTTACATATGAAATTACATTTGGGTCTTATTTGCATATCACATTGACAAAATGCTGTTTCCAACAGCGGTGGTAAAATTAGCAGCAACAGAGACTGAGCACATCAAACATCTTCCAACCCAACGGAGCAGGGAGCACCAGCTTCCTGGGATCCCGGGTGAGATGCTGACCTCATGCCGGTGTTCAGGGTGGTCCTGCATATGCAGGCACAGGATCCCCCGACGTGGGTCTCTGGCAGGGATGGAGCAGGTTTCACGTGGTGCAGAAAGCAGTTCACCACAGGCCGTGTGTGTCTAACTCGGTGGACAATAATCCTGCAATGGTGTCCTCTCAGTTAGACATTTGAGTTGTGAGATTTTCTTAGGGATTTTCTGCTCGGTGTTCCAAGAAGATCGCCTCGACTTTGTTCCCGCCCTGACCGTGGCCAGTGGACTCGCGTGGCGGGCTGGGCCCAGGCCACCCCAGAAGGGGCTCCCGGGATGTGTGAGGAAAGGAAGCGGTGGGCTCCTCACAGAGGCTCTGCGGGAACCAGGAGGCGGCTGCTTCTCCTGCTCATGGGAGGTTGAAAAGACAGCACCCCCTTCTCTCTGCATCCCTGGCTCCCCCTCCAGCAGCACCCCAGGAATGAGGCCCCCACCCGTGGAAGCCCAGAGCAGGTGGCGGCTCCAGTGGCTGGTTCTGCAGAGCAAGAGGAAGGATGGGGCCTCCTGCTCCCCACTGAGAACTTGCTCCTGGGCCTCGGCGCTGAGCTCCACAGAGCACGGATGGACTCTGCCTGGGGGTGGGCGCCGGGAACCCCGGGGTGGGACCACGGCAGCCGGGCCAGGAGCAGTCACCTGTTATGCCTGGGGTGTCCACACCAGCCCGGACCCTCATGGCTACATGGGGCGGCCGGACAGGCTGGGAGGAAACACCCGACAGCAAACCAAGCGCTCAGCCGAGGGGCGCAGTGGGGGCTCAGGGTCCAGCCCCTGCCCCATTGATCTGTCCCCTCAGGGAGCTCTGCAGCCTCCTCCTCATCCCAGGCCCACTTCACGGCGGAGGAGTCTCTCAGGGGAAGTAGGGCCAGCTGGGCCGCTTTTCTTTCGTTTCATTTTAAATTAATTAATTCATATTTTCAATGGACAGATTAAAATTGTATGTACGATGGCATACAACGTGATATTTTGAAACCCGTGTACCTCGTGGCATATGGCTGGATCAAGCTAATTACCCTATGCCTGACCTCACATGCTTCTCATGATTTGTGACAAGAACGCAAAATCCACTCTCAGGATCTTGCAGTTTAACACATTGTTATTGTGATAACCGTGGTCACCACGGGCACCGCAGGCCTCTGAGCTCACTCCTGCCGTCTCATGGAAGCTCTATATCCTTTGACCACCATCTCCCCATGCCCCGACCCCCACCCACCACCGTCCTCCTCTCTCTTCCTGAGGTTGGCTGTGGCGGATCCCACAGCTCCGCGACATCCTGTGGTTTGTTGTTCTGTGCCCGGCTTGTTTCCTCACCATCCCTCTGAGGCGCTTCATCCCACCCTCGAGATGGGGCCGACGTCAGTGGGCAGAGGCATCTCCCAGATGTTTTCATGAACGAGTTATAGTGACTCCAAATGCGACAGTTTCTGGTGTCTTCCTCTGATCATGTGGTGGTTCTAGTGACTTGGGGACAGCAGGGAGGCTCTCTGGGGCCCAGTCTCTCCCAGGGTCCCCCGAAACCTCAAAGTCCAAGCCTCCTGCTGAGGTTACCCTCTCCCCATCTTCCTTCCCTGCTGTGCCATGCACACCTCGGAGGCACGTGTGGTCTTTGCGTGGATTCACCACTTAGCACAGGGCCTGGGGGTCTCTGCTGGAAGAAGGGACGAGGGATGGGCACTAAGATCATGGCCCTCTGTGTGTCAGCGGCTCCTCCTTTCCATGTGTGCCTGTCCCTGCTGGCGAGGCGCTTTCCAGCTGCTGCAGGGGAAGAGCCCCCCAGCCCCACTCCAGGTGCCCTGTACCACCGCACTGGGGATGGATGCCCTGGGCCTTGATTTCCGTGTTTGTTGTCGTCTCTCCAGCTGGACTCTGAGCTCCATGAGGACAAAGGTGCTTCCTGCTAAGCTTCCATCTCCTGGGCCAGAGTCACACCTGCTTGTTAGCAGGTCTTGATTCTCATGGTTTTTATAGAAATGGGGATAGATGTCTGTATCTAATCTCCTCCCTGGCCCTTGGTCCCAGGGCAGGCAGGCAGGGCAGGCAGGTTGAGTCCCTGGCACATAAAGCCTGGCAGATAGGTGGATGGGAACCACTGCACCCACATCCTCACCGTCTTCCTCTTTCATCAGTTTCACAGCCCGTGGGTCACCAAGTGCCTGCACTGAAAACACAAGTGCCTTGACTGTCCCAATTCTCAGTAAACAGACCTTAGCTCCTTGGTATCCTAGCAGCTTCTCTCTGCTTTTGGATCCTAAAAATCAGGTAACCTATGAATCCATGTCTCGGAAAACCTCGTCACCAGCTATTTTTATAAACAACCAGGCTTGTGCGGAAACAGGATTGAACTTTCTGGCTGAGAAATCCCATCTTTTGATTTGTGGAAATTCTTCCCTTTGGGACTCCAAATAGGAACTGAAGTTCAGGAAAAGAAAACCTTTATTTCCTTTGTGCAAAAGCTTCTCCCTGTGTTTCACAGTAGCCAGAAATCTCTCAGTCTCTTGCAAATCCAGGAGGATTCCAATCTGGCACTGCTCTGTGCTGACATTCTCCCTGGAGCTGCTTTTTCCAGGAACCTGCCAATTAGAGCCGGCCCTTTCCCTTCACCCTGGCAGGGGAGGGTCAGCCCACAGCCCACAGCACCCTCCAGCACCCAATCCTCCTGGGTGCTTAAAAAATTGATATTTTAAATGACTACATAATCAATGCACATATTTTGGGGTACGTGTGATAATTTTATACATTCATATAATGTGAAAAGATCAAACCAGGGTAACCGGTGTATCTATCACCTTAAACATTTGTCTTTATGCTAGGAACATCTGAGTTATTCCCTTCTAGCTATATTGAAGTATACAAAGGCTTATTGTAAACTATGGTTGCCCTACTGATCTATCAAACCCCAGGTCTCATTTCTTCTCTCTGTATACCTGTACCCACGAATCGACCTCTCTTCACTCCCTCCCCTCTCTCCTTTTCCCAGCCTCGTAACCACCAATCACTCCGCATCTTCAGGAGCTCCACCTTTCCACAGAGGAGTGAGAACATGTGAAGCCTGTCTTTCTGTGCTGGTTTATTTCACTTATCACGATGCCCTCCAGTTCCAGCCGTGTTGGAAATGCCCGGGTCCCATCCTTTCTAGAGCTGAGTGGTGTTTCATTGTGCATAGGCACCACCTTTTCTTTATCCCCTCTATCTTGTAGTTTTGGTGCAAGGCCCAGCACTGGCCCAGCAGACCTTGGGACCCACTGGCTGGTGGGGAGGGGTCTCTAAACTGTTGCTCTCGGGACCTGTGTGGGATCTTCCTATTCCATTCAGCACTGGGCTGAGGACTTCCCCGAGGCACACCTGCCACCGGCCTGCCCTTGTTCCCTTCCCTGTCCCGCAGCGTGGGCTGTGCACGTGGTCTCTGCACCTCCCCTGCCGGCTTTCTCCCTCAGCCTCTCCCGCTCTGCTCCCGGCTGCTCAGGAGCCAAGCTCTGCCATCAGGCGGCCCCAACCAGACGCAGCTGGGGATATTCCAGCGTGGACTTTCCTCTCCCGGCCAGTGGCTGTCCTGAAGAGTGGCTGCCGGTGCCACGAGGGCCTCAGGTTCTGGGCGTTTGTCCTCTGGCTGCACACGCAATGTCCTGCCGGATGGTGGAACAGGTTCAAGGCTGCAGGGTGCTGGCTGTGGGCACCTCGGATACTGGCCGGCCTGTGAGGAGTGGGGTGGCCCAGCATGCTGAACCTGCGCGATCAGAGGCCGAGTTCCCCAACCTTGACTCAGCAGAGCAGCTCGGGAAAGGACGCAGGTTGTGAGTCGCAGTGTTGGCTCCAGAGCTTCCTGCGTGGGAAGTGGAGCAGCGCTGTCCGCTCCAGAAGTGAAGGGGTCAGGCCGTGTTTGGAAAATGCCATCACAGGGGTCCGCAGGCTGGTCAGCGCTCACTGCTGGCTGCTGCACCCTTCCGACCGCAGCCTTCCTCCTGGCCTCCAGCCGCGGCTGCCCCTCCTGGCTCCTCCCCGAGGCCCAGCAGATGCGCCCTCTGGAGCTTGCCCTGACTGCACTCTCTGCCTCTGAGCAGGGGTGGCGACTGCGTCCTCAGTGCCCTGGGACACTTCGTACAAGCTTAGTGTGCCCTTAGTTGTAGCCATTGGTGTGTCTGGCCCCGGGCTCAGAGTCTGTCAAGTGAGAAGACTTATTTATCTTACTGTCAGAGGCTGGCACAGATGGGGACGGCTTTCTAGATTGAGTTTCCAGGAGCCTGCCATTCTATTATCTTCTGAAAACCAAGAATTACTGTCCGCACCCTTCCCGTGAGGACCTGTGAGGTCCGTCTTTCCGACCTGTGGAGTGATGAGCTCTGGAGCGAGGCCTCGCCACACGCAGGCCTTGCTCACGCTTCCCAATACCCGGCAAGGCAGGGCTACATCTTCAGTTTATATTTTAGGAAGCAGAGACTAAGAGAGATTGAGACACTTTAGAGGGTCACAGGGCTCTGAGCCAGGACCTCTGAGCCGCCTGTCACCTCCTGCACTGCACTGGTCTCCGGCAGGGTCAGTCTGTCCCCCTGAAGCTGAATGGGAAGGTGGGGGCTGGTGGGTGGGGGATGTGGAGCTGGCTGGGCAGACGCTCCTCTACCTTCCAGCTGTGAGCCTGTGGCTGCAACTGGTCTCCAGCAGGGTCAATCTGTCCCCTTGAAGCTGGAGGGGAAGGTGGGGGCTGGTAGGCGGAGGGTGTGGAGCCAGCTGGGCAGACCCTCCCCTACCTCCCAGCTGTGAGCCTGTGGTTGCAGGCTGTGGCCTCCTGTCTGTGTGGCCAGGTCCCTTGCTGCCCTCACAGCCTCTCCACATGGACGCCAAGGGTCTCCTTTCCTCCTGGGCTCTGCCCTGACATTACTTCATTGGTCTTACCCAAGACCTATCCTGCCTGAGCCCCATTCTCTGCCTTTCCCAGGATGGCAGCTGAATGGCTGGATGGGATCTGAAGTCTCCCTTTTCCAGGCTGGCAGTTGAAAGGCTGGATGGGATCCGGTCTGATGGTTACCAGGCATGGTCCCTGCCTCCTGCTTCTCCATTAGGTGAGGAAATACATTCTTGGTGGGGCTTCCTTCTAGCCAAGAGAGGTGCAGACCCTGGGCCGAGATGGGGCTTCCACTCTTTCGTGACCGTGGCAGTGCTTGGGCTCCTGTTCCCAGCTGCATTTCCCACTAGTGAGAGGGGGTGAACCAGTGCACGTACCATGTGTCTCAGCCTCCATCGGGGTGAGCCACGCAGGGGCCGGCGGGGAGCTCTGCCGGCCCACGCAGCTCCTCCTGCTGGCTTGACCACCTCCCCACCTCACACTGGGCTCACGGGAGGGGCTTTTTAAATTTTCATTGATTCATTTATAATCTGACTTGTTTAATACTTTGACTCCAGTTAGGAATTTAAATAAAAAGATGTGATGCTGGATTATTTGTTTAATCTGATGTTTTTCAAAGTGAAGGGAAGCCCAGTTCTATCAGTGAATCCTGAGAAGAGACCTGGAGGCCAAGGAACTTTTGACAAAGTCCATTTCATGGCAGTCACTTGGCTTGCTCAGCTCGTCCCCACTTGCCCTCACAGTGACTCTTTGGCTCTGAAGCATCCAAACCTTTCGTCCCTGGCATCTGCTGCCTTTGTGTCTGAGCTCACCCCGGCATAGGGCTGGAGGAGCTGGCAGCTCAAAGGGAACAGGTGAGGCCCTGAGATGGGCAGGACTGGGCCCCCCATCCCAGCACCCCATGACTGCCGCCTGGAAAGGTGAGGACGGGCACACAGGGAGGCGGCAGAGTCGGCCCAGTCCTGGGGGCATCATAGGCAGGTCAGCCTTCCTGAGAGTCCTGGGGACAAATCCAGGGAAAAAGTGACAGGAATCCCTTGCCTTCCTTAAGTATCTAGGACAGTGGCTTTAGTTTCAGTTTTTGGCAGTGGCTTCTCCCAGTTTGGGCTGTCTGTGTGTCTACACATATATACATTTTTTTGAGGGGGTCAATGTGTTAGAGTAAAATAGTAACAAAACAACAAACACCCATTCCCTGGGCTCTTCTCAGGGTCCCCATGTTCCTTTCCATTCATTGCCAAACCCTCCTTTTTGATTTTGGGGTCCCCACGAATGAGTGGGCTGGGCCACAGCTCCTGGAGCTAGGCATCAACAGCTGCTCCTCTGAGGCTCTGCCAGCGTGTCCACGAGCAGGGCCAGGTGTGGGCAGGGTGCAAACGCTGCCAGCCCAGTGAAGGTTCTCATTCACCCCACAGCCACTGCCACCTCCTTCCATTAGTGAAGTGGGTGGGGACGCACGTTTCTGTCATTCTTATTTGCACTGGATCCTGGAATAAAGGAAGAGGAATTTACAAAAATGGACAGGAAGGTTTTTTCACTGGTTAAATCAGAAATAGAGACGGCACGACTGTGCTTTTCTTCCTTCCTCAAACGTGTCCAACACGCACACAGAAACGTGCTTCCCGGGTGGTGGTGGTTTGGGGGCACTTGCTTTCCTGGTTATTTTCATTATTTCTGCACTGGGGAGCTATGATCCAGGCTGGCCTCGCCTCCTTCAGGTCTGCTTGGAGGATCACGCTGGAGTCTCTCCCCTCCCTCTCCTGGCTGTTTGCACTTGTGCCTCTCACTGGCTGACCTGCAGCTTGTGGACAGGGTGTGGCGAAGGCGGAAGGACCCCCTCTCTGCCGTGGACTCCGGACACTCAAGACGTCTTCAACTCTAGACACGAACCGCTATTGAGCTGTCACCGAAAAACAAGAGGAAGGCCGGGCGCCGTGGCTCACGCCTGTAACCCCAGCACTTTGTGACTCGGCGGATCACGAGGTCAGGAGATTGAGACCGCCGTGGCTGACACGGTGAAACCCCATCTCTACTAAAATCACACACAAAAAAATTAGCCAGGCATGGTGGTGGGTGCCTGTAGTCCCAGCTACTCGGGAGGCTGAGGCAGGAGAATCGCTTGAACCCGGGAGGCAGAAGTTGCAGTGAGCCAAGATCGTGCCACTGCACTCCAGCCTGCGTGACAGAGTGAAACTCCATTTAAAAAAAAAAAAAATTAATTAAAACAAACAAAAGAAACAAACAAACGAGAGGAAAAGAAAAACCAATTTGAGAAAGAACATCAGCTTTGTGGTAATCCTGGAAAAGGAGTGTAAAGATAATATTCCACTTTTGGTTAAAAAAAATGGGGAGAGAAAAAAGTCATCCCAATATGGTGCTTACAACACTGCAAATAATTTAAATTCCAGAGCCAGGGAGCTAAAGCAGCTTTAGCAACCAGAATTTCTTTGAAAATGTTTACCCATTAAGCTTGTGGATCAAGTTGTTAAAATCCAGCTTCACACACAGTTTGCTGATGTAGTGTTATTTTTTCATCAAAATGGAGATACTTAGATGTGGGCATTAGTAGCTTATTGAAAGACAGACATAACAAGGGATTTCAATCTTGTCCTAAATGTAAAAGTAAATCCTCCAGCACAATCCTCTAATTCCAGGTTCCTGGGAGCTGGGTGGGGCTCTTCTCCAGCAGAAATAAGAAGAGTTGGAGTCGATCGGCGTCTTGGCTGCCTTGGCTGCTTCGGGGCTGGCTTGGTTGCCGTTCTTGTTTCCGAAGTCCACCCCCCCTTGGAAGGATTCTAGGAATTATCATGAAGAGCTTGGCATTGACATGGCTGTTCCTGTGCAGAAGAGCACAGGGGGTTTGGGGTTGTTCGGTCTCGGTACCCCTGGCCCCACCTCGTTCAGGGGATCCTTGTGTGCCAGGCAGGCTTCTCCCAAGTACATAGGTACAGGGTTTGAGCTTCCTGGGCCACGTGAGCTGGAGTACAGCCCACCCAGGATGACCCCAAGTCCCCCACTGTGGCAGCCGCATCCCTCAGGAGACATGACTGCAATCCAAGATTGCAATGAAAACACACAAACAGACAAGAAATCCGTTTGCTTGAAGCTGTTTTAACCCCCAATGCCTTTTTATCTCAAAACGCCAGAATCTGTTTGAATCCAGCCTCCCTGTGTGGCACCTTCGTGGGCACTTCCTGTTTTTTCCTCCTTTCTAATTTTTCTCTCTTCTCAGTTGCATATCCCTCAAAAAGGTGTTTGCTTTCCAGGCACACGGTGATGGTCATCCCAGAGGGGCCCACAGGAGCATGTACAGACGTCCACAGCTGCTGTGATGTTTGCCTCTGAGGCCAGAGTACGCACTGTGGGGTGCTATCACTGTGCGCATCTGCAGAACCCAACAGTTCAGACTTCAAAACCTCAGGGCCGAGGCCTGGGATTCACGTGGAAGAGATGGAGTATTTGATAATTCATCCAGTTGCACTGCCCTTCTGTAGTGAGCTGCCAAACTGGACCCTGGAGGACATTTGCACAGGTGCTCATGTAGGTAAATTTGATCGGTTCATGAATTATTTCTATACTGTGAATCTTTCAAAGCAAAGGTGGAAATTGATAATTCTTTATTGAGTGCTAAATGTTCAACTTTTAGCTTCTGTGTGGGCTAAATACGGTGATTACCCAAATGGGAAGAACATGCATGCCAGAGCCATGTAGGCACGGATTCAAAACGTGACCCAGAATTTGGCAGAGGTGATGGTGGGCAAGGCACCAGCATCTCTGGTCCTCTCTCCGAAGGGAGCGTGGTGAATCCTACATGGAGTCCAGAGGACAGAAGCTGAACAGTCACAGAGTGTTGGAGATGATGCTGGATATGCTACAAGTGTCCAGTCAGGGCCCAGCCTGCGTGGGACCAGCTGGGCTTTAAGGACTGAAGAGGGGTCTTTATAGACACATCCAGGGGGTTCTAGTTCCATCCAATGCCCCAAGCCAGAGCCAGGGTCCTCCCAGGTCCCTCCATCAGTTCCTGAATGGGGGTGTTTTGTCGCCTGGCCTGGCTTCCCTGTTCAGGCACGGGCAGGGCCTGCTGTCTCCCTGTTCACTCTCCTTTGATTTTCTAGTGGGTGAAAAACCTATAGATGAAGACGAGCTTCCTGTGTGGCTGATCTGGACAGGCGAATTCCGCAGCTTCCTGTGTGTCTGGGTGTGGGCAGTGCCTCAGGTGGGCCTGCAGGTGCACACAACGGTGTTCATGGGTCTGGGAAGGGTCTCTGAGGGAGGCACGCACCCCTCGCCCCCTCCCTCCTGTGCGCTGGGCTGTGGGCAGGATGCTGCCAAGAAATTGAGCCCTGGGAACAGAGTGTGCTGTGCTCCCTGCGTTTGCTGGTTTGGGGATCGCGCATGAGAGGAAACGAGAGTCCGTCTAAGTTGGACTTTCCACAAATCTCTGCCGAATCCAGTCCTACCTGGTCCAGCGTTGACCCATCTCTGCACCATCCTTTTCCTCTCCCCCACTCCCCTCCTTCTTCCCCTCTGCCCTCGCAGAGCCACGCAGGGCCTTCCAGTGAGTGTCCAGGGTGGGACAGCAGAGATGCTGGCATGGCACCCCGCCCTCCCAGGAAGTGGTGACTGCCTTAGGCCGGTCGCGTGCTGACAGTCCTTCACCTAGCGTGGATGAGGAAGCAGAGGTGGGCAAGGCCCGGGCAGAGTGTGGCAGAGGTGGGATTCGAGCATCTTCTGGAGCCAGGCCCTGGGTCAGGTCCTCCACGCTCCTCCTCCTTTCATCTCTTTGGAGCCAGGAGGAAGGGGAGCCCCAGCAGGGACAGGCTGCTGAACCTGCAGCTGCTTCCAGCCCAAGCCACGGCCAAGCGCCTGTCCTTTCCTCACTTTCCTCCACAGGGCGCTGTTTTCCTAGGGCTCGGCCCCAGGGCCAATGCACCTGCTCCATGGCCAGGGCGTCTCCAGCTTCCTTCGAAGGGAGAAACTCAGCAGCTTGCATCCAGCTCTTGAGTTCTCCCCATGCCTGTCCCAATATCTTGGACCTACTTGGCTCTATGCATAATGCAGTCTTTTGGTTCTTAGGTTTTAGCTAATATTTAAAGCAATCTGAATTCGGAATTAAGAGACCTTCATAACCCTGTTTAAGTAAATATATATTTCACAGTCGTTTATAGGAAAGGCTTCAACAAAGTTTGGACGTGTTTTTGACATCAGGGCTGTTTTAGATGTCACTGGACTGTGCACAGTGTTCCGAGATGAGCCCTGCTTCGTGGCTGAGAGGAGTCCAGAGGGCTGGGCCTTTGTTCTCTCTTGATTACAGAGCTTTGTAAAGGTCAGCATCAAGAAATTCCACCTCTCGGGCTTTTGTTTACAGATGTTTAACACGAGTGCAGCCCAGGGGCTTGAGGTTACGAATTATTGAATGTTTTCCTTTGTTTTAGGAGAGATGCCGCTGAAAGCAGCCCAGGTTGTCTATTTCTGGGGATGGCAATGGCAAGTGGGCTCGAACACTGGCTTCATTTTGGGGGGTACCTGGAGGCTTCAAGGGAAGGGGCTCGGGACATCTTGGACCTAGTGAAGGCTTCTCCCTCTTCCCATACATCCCTGGGTAAAGTCAGGCTGAACAGAACAGAGAGTGGACTTTACATTGCGATGTCCCACGGCCACACAGAGGGTTCTCCCCAGTTAGGGGTAGTGTGGTGGGTTCCCCTCAGCTCCTTTTCAGACAGTTTTGGTCTCATCACAAACCTCCCTCTCCTGCGCTGCCATCCGGCACTGCAGCCCCTCAGGGCCCCCAGAATTCTGCCTTGTCCCTTTCTCCACCACCCCTCTCAGAGCTCCTAATAGCAAATGCTGGTTCTGAAAGGACACAAAAAGGCAGCCGCGCCCTGGAAGAGGCCGTCCCCAGCCCCTGGATTCAGCCTCATGGGCTGCAGGATGTCTGGTTGCTTCCTCTATACCAGGCCCCATTGTCTATCGAGAAGCTCAGAATGTTTGGCAGTAAAACCCTCATGTGTTTTCTTTGCAACTCGCACCATTAACATCATATTTAAATCTTCGCTGCCCCACCTGCCACCTGATGGATCATTTATGAACTGCTTACCTGGCACCCGTGACGGGGATGACAAATCTCAAAAACCCCAGGTGTCCCCAACAACCTAAGGATTGATATTTTCATTCTACTTTTTGTCTCTATTTCATAAAATTAAAAAAATTTTTGGTAACCTTTCTTAAAAAATAATACAAATACTAGATTTTGTTGGTCTTGGGATATGGTTTTATTATTCATTTCTGCTATTACAGTCTCAACATTGAATAATTCACTTTTCCAAATATGAGTGAAGGTTTATGGCTGAGATTTCATTCTGGGTCCCACAATAACAGCATTTGCCATTCTCTAATAATGTTGAAAAATCCCTTCTCAGATACCTGATTAGATGTGCTTTCACCACAAGGAAATTCAGCAAAGATCCTCATCATGGAAATGCAATTTCCTTTTATTTGAGACTGCCTTCTGAAGGTCGGATGGGACCAGGGCTGACGGAAGACAAAAGGCATCTTCGGTATCATTTGAGGGTAAATACAAATCACTTTCTTCTCTACAAAAAAAGGTAATTACAAGCACTGGTAGATTAACCATGTTAGACCCTGATTGTACGCAGGTGCCGTTTATTACAGGCAACGTTTATTCCACACCTGCTGGTGCCTCTTCTGCATCCCACACGGATGATTTCAGAGAGGAAGCTTCCAGTCTGGGTTTCTGTTGTGGGAGGTGTGTGACCTCTGGCACCGGTGCAGCCCCTGGGCATGTCTAGAGCTGCCAGGAGTGGTGGTAAAAACGTGCCAGCCAGGGCTTCAGGGCTCACACGTTTCTCTTCCTATCTGGATGGACACGCAGGGTTCCAGTTACATGAGGGTGGAATTGGCACCTTGGGAATTTGAGCCGTCTGCAAGCAGATCCCCTTACAATCAAGGGAAGGCTTGTGTTTGACAAATGAAAACAGGACACTTTCCAGCTTTCCAAGTTGTAAGCTAAACCACTTGCCCCCGCATCAGCATGTCTGGAAATGGGCTCCTCAGATGCTGGAGATCTGTGGACGTGCTCTCGGGGTCTGGTTCTCTGTACTCCAGGTTACCTGGGCTGCCTCGTGAATGAGCTCTGTCTGTGGTTTCACACCTGGGTGTATGCAGAGCTCTTCCCAAGGAGTGGACGGGCACTTCTTCATATGTGGGTCTCCAGCTGTCCCTCTGGTCTGCCGCTCCAAACTTCAGGCTGGAATCACACAAACGCTGCTCCATTTCGCTAAACCCCACTCTGGTTCCAGGCCTCCTAGTCAGCCGCTCTGCGCTGGCCTGCAGCTCTCTCTGATTCAGAATGCTGTCACTGGCCCCAGCTGCTCCTCCTCTCATGGCTCACTGGCTCACCTGTTCCACAGCGGTTGCCTGTGGACTCCTCCAGGTGCAGAGGACTGGACCAGTATTGCATAAAAGTTTAGAAAGTCACCATGGCAGAGGGACATCATGTCTGGTTGCCAAACTTGTTTTTTTCTGACTTTTCATTGTAAAACAAAACACGGATATGGAAAACCACACAAAACACACACACAGCGGAAACGGGTTATGATAAAGCAGCCTGCCCCACCCCCCTGCAACTACCACCAGGTTGAGGAATGGACCTTTGCAGCCTTTCCAGAAACCACATGTTCCTCATTCCCGTCAGTCTCCCCAGCCCCTGCCTCAAATTAACATCACCCCGAATTCACCATCTTGGTCCTTGCCCTTCTTGTGGTCTGTCAGTCACGTGCACGCCTAGAATCCAGACTTCCCTCTTGCCCATTTTCTTTTTAATCTGAGGCCTTTAAATCCCTTTCATTCTACAAGTTCTCCTTCCACCCTTTTCGTTCCCATACAACTTACCTGTTGTAGAATTCAGGGTTTTTGCCCATAGAATGTCCCCAGTCTGGCTTTTGCCAAGTGCATAGTTAATGGTGCAATACAACAGTCTTCCATGCTCTGAACCTGCACACTGGTCCCTGCATCCAGAGCCCGATCCTATGGATCCCTTTCTTAAGATTAGAGTCTGCGTTTTGTTTCTTTATTGGGAGGCATATAACACTTGATTTTTCTCTCTGCGATGCCAGCTGCTGTGGATGCTGCTGGCGTCATGAATCGTCATGGGTTACACAACGGTTAGCCTAATGGCACCGTGGTTTCTGTTCTTGAACAGCAGTGCTCTGATAAAGACGTGCTTCCCCTTGTCTGTGACCCGCTTCCCCCGAGGAATGGCTCACAGAGGGAAGAGGGCAAACGCTTGATTCTCTTTATCGGTTTTCAAGATAATGAACTGGGACGCTGTCGTTCCCTAAATATAATATCCTCCGAATTTTCTTATTAATTTGTGGTTTAGACTTATTTAATAAGTTTCAATCAGTTGAAATTAACATCCCTCCTGAAACTCAGATTGTCCCATCTCCCCTAATAGGAGGCTCTTTGAGTTGGCCTTGAGCCCTGGTAACACAGCTGTGGCCACCTTCACCTCTCCGCCCTCTGGTGCTGCCCAGGCCCAGGTCGTATTCCACTCCCCCAGTGCCTGGGAGCAGTCATTTCCCCAAGGAGCCCCACTTCTCCCGTGGGAAAGGGGTTTCCCAACTGTCCCAGGAGCACTGTGAGTGCTCACTGTAGCTGGGCAAAGCTGGGAAAGGCCTTAGGAGTTCGTGCCATTTCTTCCAATTCAAATTCAGGATGAAAGAGTTTCGATTTAATCTCCTCTCGTTTAACATCTGTGTCTCCTTTCTTCAACACCAAAAGTTCTAGTAGCACTCAAGGATGACAGAATCAGAATATCTCACAGAACTGCTCATTTCTCCTATTGCACATTATGCACACAACCGTTTCAGAATACAAATATTATATATGGGTGTATATATTATATACCAGTAATAATGTTACCACCACTGATATGGCTAAAAATAGTATTTTTCTCTGTGTGTTTTCTGTTTCCATTTCCATTTTAAAATAGAAGTATTGTGTCTACATGGTCAATTCATATAGCCATTATATACAATCTTTTCTCCCTTTTAACCCTCATTTCCCCAGTTCTACAGGTAACTATATACATGTTTATCACTAGTCTTTAATGAACATCTTTGTTGCCATTTTTGATTGAAGTTCATTCTCTAGGATGAGCTCTCTCTCAGGATAGGTGCATGGGAACAATATTTCTGAATTCTTGAATGCCGATAACACTTCCTGTCTTTGACACTTGAAAGTCAGTTTTGCTGGGTATAAGATACTTGGTTCATATTTTTTCCTTAATAAAACATAATAAGTATAAGATTTTAGCTTTGTTTGGGCATAAAGCTTTGCTGTAAAAGCATGATGATACTCTATTTTGTATTCCTTACAGTACCTTGCTTTTTAACCTAGATGCCAAAAATGTTTTTTTCTTTTTCTGTAAAAGTTTAGTATTTTAATAGCATATATCTTGGTGTTGGTTATTCTGGATCTATATTCTCAGGTAGCTGGTATGTACTTTCAATATGGCCATTTTAAATCTCTCTTAAAGTAAGGAAAGTTGTTGTGAAAAAAGTTTTTATACTGACTTTGTTTCCTGCTTTGATTTTCTCCTGCAGGGTCCATTCGTACATGCCACCTTCTGTGCCTGCCTTTCACATTTGTCCTTTTGTATTTCTTGAGTCCCCTTCTTTCTTACTTTCTTCCTCTTTTATTTTAAAAAGTCTTTCTTTGTTATCTTTTATTTTTCTTAAGGGACTGTTCTTGTTTATTCCTTTCACGTCTCTGATAGCTTAGTTTTCATTTCTGAAGTGATATTTAGCATTTTTGAAGCTTCCTGTTTTATCATCTCATTTCTGAATTCTTTTAAATGATGATTTTTGTTTTTAAGCATGTTTTATAGAATCCGTAATCTCATTTTGAACTACTGCAAAGTCGTTTCTGCCCATTGTCTGAGCCTGCATCTCTGCCATGCTTTAATTGTCCATATAGATATTATTCTGTGCCATATTATCCATTTTCTTATAAATACTTTTGGTGGAAATTTGTCAAGTCTCATTTTTAAGTAAATATTTTAAATTATTAAAAGTATGTAACATAAAATTTACTGTTGTAACGATTTTTTAAGGGTCCAGGCTCAGTGGTGTTAAGTGCATTCCCTTAGCTGGGCAACCATTGCCACCATTCATCTCTGAGACTCTTTTCCTCTTACAGAACTGAAACTCTGTCTTCATTAAATACTAACTTCCCTTTCCCCAGGCCCTGGAAACTGCCATTCTACTTCCTGTCTCTATGGGTTGGATTACTCCAGGAACCTCATAGAAGTGGACTCATGCAGTATTTGTCTTCTTGTGACTGGCTTATTTCACTCAGCATCATGCCCTCAAGCTTCATTGCCCTCAAGCTTCGTGCATGTTGCAGCCTGTGTCAGAGTTTCCTTCCTTTTTAAGGCTGAATACTATTCCATTGTATGGAGAGACCGCAGTTTGCATCTCCACTCATCCTTGATGGACTGCTGTGCTTCCTGTTAATGTGAAATTAGCTTTCCTGAATTGTTGGAAGGGGGACGGCTCGAGGTAGCTTCCTAACCTCACAGAGATCCCCCTTCTGTTGTTCTGTGTAGTGTCCAGAATTATGGTGGCTTACTCCCTGGAACTGCGGGCGCCCTGTGCCCACCCCCGTCTTCCTCGGCCTTTCTCTCTCCTTTTGCTTTTGTTGAAATTGTCCTGCTCACTTTTGAACTCATTCCCAGAAGCTGAGACAGGTTTCTTGCAACATTGAGGGACATCACAGCCTAACTACAGGATAATGATCAGTGAAACTTTCAGAGAAAGAGGCAGGAGGGACCCTCCCTGGAGCCTTTGGAGGGAGCAGGCCCTGCCCACACCTTGGTTTGGGACTGCAGCCTCTGGAGCTGAGAGTCCATCCCTGTTGCTCGATGCCACCCCGCCGGTGGCACTTTGTTACAGCAACCCCAGGAAACTGATCCACACTCAAACCGGCGTTTTTGTAAGATGAGCACGAGAGGCACAAGCATGGCTTGTTTTAGGAATTAAATGATGGTTTAATACTAGAAAATATACTAATATAATTTATCACATTAATTGTTTGGAGGTGAATGTCTATGAAGTCACGTTGATAAAAGGGATTTGATTAAAGTTATGGCTGTATTCCTGGAAAAATGCATAGATGCGTCTAGTGCATATAAAACGTAACCTACGCTTGTCCAACTGAAAGGCCCAAGGGAATCATCTGAAAAACTGTAAGAATGAGTACAAAGGAGGAAGAATTGGCAATAAAGAAATGCACCAAAATCAATGACTTTTTTAACTGCCAAACATTAGAAATAGTTAGAAAGCATCATAAATAAAATGGCTTCATAATAGCAGCCAAACATAAATTCTTGGAAGTAAACTTAAGCAATATGCAATCTCATATGAAGCAATCTATAAAATTTTACTGAAAGAAATGAAATAAGACAAATGAGTGGAAGGATTATTAACTCAATATTATAGAGATGCCATTTCTCTCCTAATTAATCTAAAAGCACAATCCTGGTCAAAATCCCCAGATGAGTCTGAAGGGTATCAGGATTACTGAGTGAACAAAGAGGATCGTTGTTTGAAATGTTCACACTGTGGAGGAGACCTTGCTCTAGTAGTTGTGAAAATGTTTTTCAGAGTTCAACTTTAAATGGAGTGTGACTTAGGTCAGAGAGAGAATGAAAAATTAGTGAAACAGACACAGGATTATCAGAGCATTGCAACGGGAATACAATATATGCTACAAGTGACGCAGTCAATAAAAACGCTGGGTTTTCCAACAAATGGTAGTGGAACAACTGATTAAATCCGGAGGAGAATGTTAAAGCCCATCCTTAGCTTAAACTACGAAGAAAAGTAAGTTCTGGATTGATTCCATATATAAAGAGAAAAAAACCATGAATGCATCAAAGCTCGGGAAACAAAAACAGGTGATTTTTTTTTTCCACAAAGTAAGGCCCTGTGAGGTTTATCTGGCAGCAGAAAACTCACAGGATGCCCTGGTTTGGAGGCTCTGTGGTTGCAGGCACACCTGGCTCTGTCCCTACCTGGTGGGGGACTCAGGCAAGGCACTGAACGTGGATTTTCCACTTTCTCATCTCTGTAATGGGAAGGACGAGTTCCTACAGTGTGGGGTCACTGCAAAGATAGAATGAAAGGACATACAACTTACTACAAATTGAGAATTTAAGAAATGCATGCTATTAAAATTATGCATGACAAAAACTATTCCGAGAGTGTGAATGAATATCAGAGAAAGATTTGCATTGCACCTGCCGGGCACTGCCGGGGCGTGGTCTTTGAACACACGTGTGTTTATTCACACTGTGGAGGCTGCCTCTTCATGCCCCTTTCTGTTCGTGCACAGCTGCTTTGCACTTCGCCATCAGTAGTGCACGTCCTTCAGAGATGGCACGCAGCGGCTACGGGCAGGACCTGGATCCAGGCTGCCAGGGCTGAAGCTCAATTCTGCTTCTGGAATCTGTTCCTGGGATTCAGGGCCCTCCTGATGAACATGTTATATTTACACGAATGCCTTGCGCCCCAGGCTTTCCATCTAAAAAGTGGGAGAAAAACAGTACCTAGCTAATAGTGTTGTTAGAGAATTAACTAAATTACTCTTTGTCAAGCTCTTAGAACAGTGATGGGAACACAGAGAACACGATGTCAGTATTTGGGAATTTGGTAAGTGCATAAACACAGTTTCTGCTTTTTCAAAATGTAAAGTGGTTTTTCTCTTTTGCATTTCTGAGTGGATGACCTTTGCTCTGGCCAACCCACAGTGTCCGTCTTGATGGAGATGCAGGTCTCATACAGCAGCCATGAAAGGAGGAGACATAAACTCAGGTGCTGCAGTGAGCTGCAGCTTTGGGGCCTCTTGGAAAAGGGTTTTATCAGCCTTTTAGCCTCTTTTGCTCATTGCTGCTTAACTCTGTGGGAGCCAGGTGATGGCTTTCCATGAGAACAAGGGGAGAGCCCCTCTGTCCGTGGCTGCTGAGCCAGCGGCAATGAGAAAGGGGGTCAGAGACCCCATCAGCCCAGGGATTCTGGAAGGAGCAGGAGAGGCTGGCAGGAGAGCCAGGATGTCAGACACGCGTCCCAGCCTCTCTTCTCAGAGCTCTGCCATGGTGACAGAAAGGAATGGAGGCAGAGTGGATGTGGAGCTTCCAGGGTCAGAAGGAGGAGACCTGAGGCTGGATGCTCAGGTGCCCTTAAGTCCCAAATGTGCATCCTGGGCTGGAGGCAGGTGAGAGCCTCTTAGTAGGGGGTTTCCAAGGTCCTTAGGGTGTGGTGTGGGGGCTCCAGGGGCAGCTGCAGAGTGGATGGTTACAGTGGGGACCAACAGAGTCAGAGTTTGAGCTCAGAGGGGACGCTGGCTCTGGTAGGAGACAGACAGAGGGAGACCAAGGCTGCCCCTGGGATCTGAGCACACAGAGAGCCCAAGCCACAGGTAACACCAGCCTCAGCCTCAGCCTTCAGTGGGATCAGTGGCTGCCCAAGGAGACCCCAGGCCAGAGTACCCCCTCTCCCCCAGGAGATGTGACCACCATGCCCTGTCTCCCGCTCCCCCACAGCACCTCAGGACACCTCGTAAGGGCAAGACCATGAAGCAGGAGGCTAGGAGCCATATTCAGCCTGAGTCCCAGGAAAAGAATCATGATTCAGAATGGGCTGGATGTCAGCGATTTACCCCCTCCCTTCCCTGCCCAGACCCCGCTCACAGGCAAGGCTCTCTGAGGAAGACCAGATCTGAGCCCCCATTTTCTCTGAAATGTCAAATTTCAGTGAGAAATTCTTCAGCCTTGCTTTATAAAAAGCCAATACCTTAATATAAGGATTTCTTATTTATCAGTAGAAAAACAGGGCAAAACCCCCATAAAAATAGGTAAAAGGATATGAAATTAAAACACAAACACACTGAAAACCCAAGTAAAATGTTAGTTATCAAATTAACGAAGGTAAAAGGTCTCATCACACCCAGTGGCAGCCGCAGGGTTGAGGCCAGTTGGAGCTGTTGGCCAGTCTAGGTCAGTGCTGCTTCTGCAAAGAGAACTCGGCCCAGCTGTAAAATGCAACACGAGGACCCCTGCCCAGCCACACATGTCCCTTCCTGGGAATCTGCCTTCGTCATATGAGGGACAAGAGGAGAGACAGAAACTGCAGCTCAGATTTTCCCCACCTCAGTATCTCACACATGAGGAAAACACCAGCAGAAAGCTATCCAAAGAGAAAAAATAATCACCAACGGCAACCAAGCCAGGAAAGGGAAATCACCAAATGGAAAGAACATCCATACGAGGCTGCCTGTGAAGGACCCTGCATGGCTGGCGTAGGCTCGAGGCAGAGCCAAGTCCCAGGGGATGACGCCTGGAGGTTTCTTGCCAGTTCCCGTACTTGGGAGACACAGAGTTGAAGGGATTCCCTTCTCCTCCCCTCTTCTGAGGGGTCAGAGAACAGCAGCTGAGGGGAAACGGGGAGGCGGGCATGGAAGAGCTGGGTGCCCTCTGCCCAGCTGAGCCAGGGGCTCCTCCTCCAGCCGCTGGCCGATGGAGCCTGGCTGAGCTGCTCAGAGAGCAAGTCTGCTCCTCGCAGGGACCCTGCGCCTGGATCCCAGCTCCTGGCTCCCCAGAGGATGCCAGAGCCCATGTAGAGAGGCAGAGGCACCACTGTCCACCCGGGACATGTGACCTTCCCTTGACAGCTCCACACCTGGGCCTCCAGGGTGGCCTCTCAGCCCCTCCACCGCAGCTCCATGGGCCTGGAGGGGGTCCTCGCAGTGGTTGACAGGCTGGCAGGCACCCTCAGCTCTCTATTTCTCACTGTATGGTCAGAGGCAGTGGGTTTGGAGGAGGAGGCTGAGACCTTGGGGTGGTGAGAAACCAGAGGCTTGTGACCCAGCACCTGGTCCTCAGTGGGAGACACCCCTGCAGCACTGAGATTTTACAAATCTTCCCTTCCTCATGCTCCAGCATCCTGACAAAGACTGGACGCCACTTCAGTGGGGATCTCCCTGACCTTCATCCTTCCTCATGAAAATTAGAGAGGAGATGCCCAGCCTCAAACTGTGGGGCCCGATGGAAATTCAGTCCCAGATAAGATGGAAGAAGTCGCCCCCAAGATATTTTCTTGATGTAGGTGCCCAAGTATGATCAACATGTAAAAGCACACGGCCATCGAGCAATTCATCTTCCCAGTTAAACATAAAGCACATGAACAGGTAAAGAACCCAACTCGGAAGAACACAATTTTGCACAGTAGGGAAGAGAACAGAAACTTTGTAGAAACCAGGAAATGAATTTACCCACATAGCACAATCGCAGGGCAAAAACATTAGGAATCAACTGAGACGCCTCCCTCGGTGCAGTGAATGCAGGTGCAAGCAAAGCACTAACGGAGGAAATTACAGAAGGAAGCTTGTTGTGGAAGATGGGCACAGACAATCCCAAGGACGGTCTCTGGAGAGAACCCAGCAAACAAAATGAGAGACACAGGCAAACTTACATAATACCACAGTAATACACCAAAATAATACATGTGAATTTTCCCAAAAGGAAAAATTAGAACATGCAGATGGAAAGAAAAATTTCAGAAAAACCTCAACAATGACACTCCTTGTGGTTTCATTTGAAGGAGAAAACCTGCGGGGGTGGGGGGGCATCCAGAGCACTTGCCCCGGCCTCCTCTGGAGAGTGCGGTCTTGGGCCATTTGTTTTGATTGATCAATTTATTTATTTTTCTTGTTGGTATCTTTGAATTCCTTGCACAGTGAAACATCGTTAAAATAAACCACCAGAATGAGGGGAGTGATGCGGGGTCTGGGGCATTGTTACGTTGTGGTCCCTGAGACGAGCTCTAGGTGTAAATGAAGGCTTGTTTCTCTGACGGGCAGTCCTCACCCTTGGAGAAATGCAGCCACGGCCGTCAGTGGACACGCCATTTACCACTGTGTAATTTTTGACCATTGATTCTTTTCTTTTTGTTTCTTTTCTTTTTCTTTTCTTTTTTCTTTTCTTTCTTTTCCTTTCCTTTTTTTTGAGATGGTGTCTTGCTCTGTTGCCCAGACTGGGGTACAGTGATGAAATATTGGCTTCCTGCAACCTCCGCCTCCCAGATTCAAGTGATTCTCCTGCCTCAGCCTCCCAAGTAACTGGGATGACAAGCATGCGCCACCACGCCCGACTAATTTTTGTATTTTTAGTAGAGATGGGGTTTCACCATGTTGACCAGGCTGGTCTCAAACTCCTGCCTTCAGCCTTCCAAAGTGCTGGGAATACAGGTGTGAGGCACTGCACCTGGCCGTGACCATTGGTTCTAATCTGGTCCCCCAAACCCAAAGCGTGCTTCCCCTGTCCCTGCCTGCACATGTCTGGGGAGGGCCCCTCCCATCTCAGAGGCCTGAGGCAGGTGGGCACTCAGGCCCTTGGGGTGAGATATTTAGAGGCCCCCGCCAGGGGGGTTCCTCCTTCCCCTGACTGCATACCTAAGTCTGCACAGTAAATTCTAAGAAATGATGTATTTTCATGTATACAAATATTTATCTTCTTCCTTTATCCAAAAACTTGGTTTTGCAACACGAGGACTTTTCCAAAATCATTTAATAAATAATTCACTCTCAAATACAAAGTTTGAGGACTTTCCTGATGACATGTCCTGATTCTTTTTATTATTTCCTGTACATCATCCAGTGTCATTGAATTTCACTATCCTGAGGGGACATTTTAGGAGAGCTGCCTGGAAATCACATTCTAGGGAAGTTTTAATATAACTGCAAACAAAGAGAACAAGTGACTTTATTCTATTAAGAGATCATTTATTCTATACATTGGCAGAGTAAAGTTATCTGTAGAGTCTCAATTTTATAAGGATCTGCAATTTAAATGAGCCTCTTTTTATTGAATCATAACATTGCATGCCACTGAGCACCTTAGCTGCTATTTGGAATACGTCAAGGCTTTTGTTTTTTTTTCCTAATGTAGTCACCCCCCCCACGCCCCCCACATTCTGGATTTCAGTTATGGAATTCTGCATAATTTCCATGGTATATGGTAACATTTTCTTACTTCCAAATGCATGAGCCTGTTTTTAAAACAGCCAACACCAGCTGAAGGATCGCATGGTTTCACAACCTAATTATAAACACTCCGTGATCTCCGAAGGCACGGCAAAGCAAATAAATGCGTCTCTTTGGCAGAGGAATGGCACTTTTATAGTAAAATACTCTGTGCTAGGAAAGTAATTAAAACAGAGCGTTCATTCTGATCCATCTTTTGCTACAACAGGCTGAGATCACACCTTAAAAAACATGTTTGAGTTTCTCTAAGTTTTGGAGGGGGGTGAGGATCTAAAAAGAGGGAAAGCAGCCAGTGACATGCAGGAGCTGGTACTGCTGGCTGGGCCTCGGTGTCCTTTGGTGACCATGAGCCTGGGCCTCGGTGTCCCTCAGTGACCATGAGCCTGGGCCTCGGTGTCCTTCAGTGACCATGAGCAATGCCACAGAACACTCACGTCACACACACACTACCACTCTGTGACCAGGATTGATCCAGACAAATCACGACCTTGCATATCCCATCAGAACACAGAGAAGAACATGGACGTGGTCCAATCCCAAAGGACCAGGCCCCCGACCCTGGCTCACCCAAGCGGCTGCCTGGGCGTTGCCACTCGAGGCTGTAGCCCAGCTGCCTTCCCTCCGTCTTCTAGGCACGGGCTGGAGAGACACCAACTACAGCCTGGCCCCACTGCCTGAGCAAAGGCCTGCGCCCTAAGCCTCCAAGGACCACCCCACACACATCCAGCTCCTATTCCCAGCTCCTCCCAGTTACCCTCTTGCTGAGATGAGGGGCGGTGCCCCTGGCTGAAACATGAAATGAACCCACTTGTTCAACCCCAGGGATTGTCCTGGTTTCTATGATGGGAAGGTGCTGGCAGAGGCAAGGAGGAACCTGCCAAGTTAGAGAACTTGGAATGCACCGATGTGTGACCTGGAAATTCACCTTGTTTTCTCTCTCCTGCAGTGTTGGGTCTCCAGGCTCCCACCTGTAAAGACCCCAGGGACACTCTGCCCGCCCCGTCCTGTTGGCCTCTCCTGGTCTGACCAGCTTCTGGGGCCCCGTGCCGGTGGTACCGCTCTTAGATGCTACAGGAAGGGGAGTCCTTGTCCTGCTGGCTGAGTGCCTGGGTTCGACCCTCATCAGCACAGTCCCGTGCCGAGCTGGGCCTCCTCTTGATGTTCATCATGTCCTGCAGGACCTGGTCTCAGGCTGCCTGCCAACCTCACGTCCGTCCTCACAGAGCCCCATGCACATGGACTTTCCTGCATGCCGTGACTGCACCACAGCCCTACCTGCACCAGCGTGCACCTGCAGTTCCCACACCTGGCATGTGTGTGCTATGCCTCTTTGAGGGCTGGTGCCTTCTTGTTATTCAGGTCTCAGCTGAGACGCCCCCTGCACAGGGAAGCTGTACCTGCCCCAGCGCCGGCATTGCGGTGCCACTGCCCCATCTCACCATTGCCTGAGCCTCCTCATGGCACTCCCCACCACCAGCATCTACCTGCTTCCTTACGTGCCGTCCTCCCTCTGCAAAACGGGGGCTCTGTGGAGTCAGGGTCTGAGCTGTCACATTCACTGCCGTGCCTAGCACCCAGCACAGCTTCTGACACCTGGTCTGCACTTTTGCAGAGTATTTTAGGGGATGGATTCTTAACAACTCTTGCTGTTTTCTGGCCTGAGAAACCCCAAGCCATCTTGTCTCTCTCCCCAGGCCTCCTGCTAAGCTTTCCACCTGCCCTTTTCTCACAGGGCTCTGAGGATCACAGTCTGAGCAGTGCTGAGCTGGAGGCAGGGATGTGGGGAGCCTATCCTGGCACCTCAGCCACGTGACCTCCATCCTGCTGGGCCGAGGGCTCAGAGCATCCCTCAGTGTCCCTGCACTCGGAGCACAGAACAGCTTTGACTTTGCATCTGGGACACTCATCAGCCACTTTCTTCTATTAGCTGGTTCCATCCCGCTGACTGTGGGACACTCATTTACACTAAGTTGTGTTGTTGGTCACCGTTGAGCCCTCGGTGCTGGGGAAGCGGTTGCACTTTGAGGGAGCCGGTGGGCAGCTGAGTCAGAGCAGGGGTGCCTGCGGCCCATGCTGGCTGCCCCTCTGAGCTAGAGGGGAACAAAGCACTGCACACCTGAGGAGTGATGCTGGAATGTGTTTTGATGAGTCAGCGGCTTTTCTCCTTTTGTCATGGCCCATAATCCTTATATTTTAAGTTTTAGAAGCTTCGTTTAGCTTTTTCCACCCCGTGCAAGTATGAGATGTCAGTCCCTTTAGTTGACTAAGCCTTCACATCAACCGTATGAGAAAGGCACAGTTGCCCATTTTACAGGTGAAGAAACAGTTTGAGCAATGTTGCGGGGAAAGGACCCACAGTGCCTGTGCCCGGTGGCCTCTGCTGGGCGCTGCTGGGTTTCCAGCCTGGGGTTCTCTACCTCGGAGCTGCTTCCACTGCTTTTATGCTTCTGTGGGTGTGCACGTACACACACACACACACCTGCAAGCACACTTCTGCATACACACACGCACACACCTGCATGCACACTTGTACATGCACACACACACATACACTTGCATATATGTAAATGCACTCACACAGGTGAACAGATACACATGCAATCTTTTTTAGATAAAAGCATTATAGCCATGATGAGGCCTTAATTACAGAGCTTTACTATTTTTACTATTTAAAATGCATGCTAATTTATCGAATGTCAGTTATTCTTTGACTAAGCTGTTAAAGGACATATGCTTACTGCAACGATCTGAAAAGACGAAATAATGAAGAAAAAAATTAAATTCATCTGCAGTGTCCCTAAGTTCCCTGCTATTTGTAAAATAACTTTTGAAGGTTTTTTAATGCGGATTTTTGTTTCTTATTAATGCCACCTATGCTGGCTGTAACTTGCATTCTTACCTGAAAGTATACGTTGACACACTTTTCTGTCAATAATCACTGATGATGCAGGTGCTACCAGAATTGCAGGAGGGCCTATTTTCCTTGATTCAGAATTGTCCCAAATGAGGGACTTATACAAACCTTGGTCCTGCCTACTAAGTGACAGAAAGGTGGAAACAAAAACTCACTCTTGGGAGGACTGCACTCGTAGGCAAATTACTGATTAACATACTTGCTTTCAATGGCTCGTAAGGTGCTGTAAGCTCATGGGCTCTGAGAAGTCCAGAAACAGAGACACATGTGAAAACGTGCACTGTCACCCGTCTCAACCTTTGAGACCGTGGAGCTGTCCTTTAGGGTCAGCAACGCCTGTTCAGTACTGATGATGATACACTACGAAGTGTTCAACACTGAGATAAGCATTTGCTTATATAAGCATTTGTTTATATAAACTCAACCAGTATTCTGTTGCCAGATCTTTAGGTTGTTTGAACTTTGTGCTGTCTTAAAGAGCATGCAGTGAAATTCTGTCACATACATCTTTGCGTACTTCTCTGATAATTTCCTTCAGTAAATGACAAGAACTGGAATTGCTGGGTACACATTTGAAGGCTTTTTCTTAAGATATTGCTACACTACCCCCGGAAAGGTTGTATAATTGTATACTTTTATAGGCAGCAGAGAGCTGGTGAAAAGGAGATTCTTGTGTCCAGAGTTTGTCATTCAAGTCTGGAGTTTCAAGTAAGGGGACATTTGTTTCCTTGCAGACGTGTCCAGTCTCTGACTTCGACATTACCCGAGCGGTCCCCATGCCGGTCCCTGGCTGTCCTTGTGTCCCTGTGACTTCAGCATTCACTCTCCAGATGTTCCTTTTCCTTTTGAGACTATCCCCAGAGCTGTGATTCTCTCAGTGGGCAGAGCAGGTCCCTGTGTCAGGCAGTGTGGGCGACTGTTAGAAACACAGTCCTACTGTCTCAGAACACCAAGAGTGAGGCCCAAAAGTCCACACCCTCACTCCCTGCCCATCTCGCTACAAAGGATTTAGTTCGGTCCCGCTCTCAGGACATGCGTTTAACCATCTGGCCAATCTCTCAGTGTTGAACACTTCGTAGTGTATCATCATCAGTACCGAACAGGCGTTGCTGACCCTAAAGGACAGCTCCACGGTCTCAAAGGTTGAGACGGGTGACAGTGCACCTTTTCACATGTGTCTCTGTTTCTGGACTTCTCAGAGCCCATGAGTTTACAGCACCTTACGAGTTTATTAAGCTGATGAAAGTTCAAAAGAAGGGGAAATAATACATGGCCTTTCCCAAATCCCCACCGGCGCCCAGCGTGGGGAAGCTGCAATGGGAGCTCATTCCTCCACCCTCCGGGCTTTCTGCTGACATGACCCACAACCTGTGGTTAGAGCAAGACACCCTGGAGCTGAATCCTTCGGTCCTGTCTATACAGACAGTTACTGAGATCTTGATTTGATATGATTTGTGAGAGAGAATTTGATGTACCTACTTTATTTTAAGGTACAAAACAGTAATTAAGGAAAAGAGTCTAGTGTCTGAGCATGTCTGAGCATAGTTGTTTTTGAGAACGTTGCTGTTTTTGAGAATGTTGTTATTTTTGAGAATGTTGCTGTTTTTGAGAATGTTGTTATTTTTGAGAATGTTGCTGTTTTTGAGAATGTTGTTATTTTTGAGAATGTTGTACAGACTTCTCTCTTTCTTGAATTTAGGGTCCTAAATAATTCTACAGAAATATCCTTGGTGGCCACCAGCTTCCTGGATCGTGACGCAGTGCTGCAGGTATGGAAAATGCACGAGACACGGAGGCAGGGAAGTTGGCATCTGATCGGGGCTATGCAGCTAACTAGTTGTGTGACTGGGGTACCTTCCTCACCTTTTTTTTTCCTGATAAAATGCCCTCCATTATAAAATAGGAATGTTAATCTAGATTGTTCTGGAGTCTTCTTTATGTCCTGAAGATGTTACTGGTCTTGGGAGATGACAGGTGTGTTGGTGCGTTCTTTTTTAATCCTGGTCGCAAGGTGCCTTGGGGCAGGGGCGGCTGCATCACCATCTGGCTCCAGAGCCAGTCCCTGGCCTGGGTTTGTCCTGGATCTCAGTGAAGAGGTCAAGAGGATGCGGGAAGCAGAAGTGCTTTCTTGCGGGAAAGGAATCGACTTCGCTCTAGAGCATGCCTCAGTTCCTGATGTCTACGTGGTACCTGTTGTTTATCTGATTAATTGAAGCAAGTTATTTTGTTATTTTCCTCTTGATTGAAGAAATAGCTGAGGAAAGTTGCACCTGACGCAGAATTCATCTTGCAGCTTTGAGGGACACCTTTAGATAAATTCTCCTTCCCAGCAAGTTGAGCTTCGATGTCTCCACATCAGCAAAAACCATTCAGTTCACCAAGTCCACTATCATGGCCACACGTCTTTGCTTTTTCATGTGCTGCTCTCACTCCCTGGAATGCCCTGGAATGATTGGGGAAAGATGCCTCCCCACACCCAAGCAGAGGGTCCCCACTCCACCTTTCCAGGGCTTGGCTCATACATGCCCCGCAGGCTTCCATGCCTGGGTGTGTTTCCCACAGAGCCTAGGACTCTTTCATCTTTGTGTTCAGGTTTCCAGGACAAGCGGCCCCAAATATTTATTGAATAGATGAGTGAACCAATGCATCCCAGATCCTATTCTACTAAGATGGGCTCATGGGCCTAGATCAGATGATTTTAAACATTTCCCTTGGAAAATATGCACACTGGCTCTGTTAGCATGTAATTAATCTCCTGTGGAGAAGACTTTCCTGTCTTCTAGACCCTAGAAGTCACTGCATGAGGCCAAGACTTTACTAGCCAGACACACCCTCACGGTGCTTGAAGGCAGCAGCAAGCAGCCAGACTCCTAGGAACTGCATCTCTGGGCCACAGGCTGGCCTTTCTGCGGCAGTTATGGGAGGGGGTCTAGAATCTAGTCCTCAGGTCAGGAGTCTGGGGTGGTGGCGGCAACAGCAGAGAGATTCCTGCTAGAACACCGACTGCTTCTTCCAGATGTTTCTCCAGAACTGCAGGCTCTATGGCTGCCAAGCTGTCACAACAGCTTTCTGGGGGTGCTGTAAGCTGATCAGTCCTCTCTACCAAGACCGACAAGAGTTGACTCTGATGAACCCAGATCCATCCTGATGGGCCTGGCTCACCAAATCCTTGAGCTCCTTCTCGTGATCATTCCACAGGATTTCTGGCATCTCAGCTTTACTTGGTGTATGTTGTCATGGAGTCTAGCTTAGAGCTGACCAACTGAGAAATCAATCAAAGCCATTCTAAGCTGATAAAGTGAGCATATCAGATCCAGAATCTCTGCCAAGTTCACAGATTTTATAAATTAAACTTTATCTGAATGAATGGGCTTGGCCCCTATATCCAGTAACCTCAAATCCATACCTGTATACATAATCTGCAAGTTTTCTTTCTGATACAAATTAGTAAATCTCACAATTATTTTAGCAAGTGTTTTCTTTTTTGGGGGTTGATGTTATAATTAGCTTCCTAGGTCACAAAGAGAATCTGATTCTAATAATAGGTTCAAAGGAAATGGAAGCTGTCAGTGACAGGGCAAGAGAGCTGGCATCCTTCTGCGATAAAGCAGTCTCTAGTGAGGCCAGCTGAAGTTTCCAAGGGCAGAGGCAAACTGGGAAAGAGAGAAGGTGCTGCTACTTCTGGCAAGGGAGACTCAGAGCATCATCGGTAGTTTGGAGTCCCTGGTTTCATCCTAGTCCTCCCAAATATCCCTATTCAAATTTTCAGTCCCCTTGTCTTTCCCAATCAATGGCCCACTTTTCATTTTAGAGATTGGCAGAGATCATTGATTAAACTCCTGATTTATGTTGTAATTCGACAATGCTAGGAATCAGACTCTGCATCTGATTTCCAGCTCTAAGAGATTCAAGACTATCATAGTATCTTCTCGTTCCAGATAATGTCTTAAGCTAAGAATTTTCAGCTTTGATCTTGCTTTATTTTTAAGTTTCTCATCATAATTAGAAGCCACCCACCTGCCCAACAGTCCTTGAATTCCTTGTGTCCACCCTGATGGTCTATAAATATAGCAACCTGGTCTCCAGTACCTTGGCTTCAGAAGGCACTTCATCTTAAGTTTAGGAGATGACTACAGTAACTGCTTCATCACTTTTTTTTTTTTTTTTTGGCCATGCAACCAACATGTTAGCAGTTATACTTGGCACACAGAATTTACAAAGATTCAAGAATAATTCACATTTGGGATCAAGAAAGCCAGGAGAGACATCTGAACATGCAGGGCTCTAATCTGGTGGAAACCTCATTGCCTCTTACCGATGACATCTGTGACTCTGGGACTAAGAACAGGAAGCTTGTATGCATTTGCCCCTGAAGAGCTGAAGCCCCAGCTCAAAGCTGTGACTCAGACTCCCCTGCTCAAGGTCATTACTGCACCTGACATTGTCCACCTCTTCTTTATGAGTCTGGGGTATGCTTGGCTGAATCTAGGGCACATGATGGAAAGTAAAGTCTTTCTTTCCTCCCTTTGGTGGTACAGGAGGGCACACCAGAGGGGTTTTGGGTATTGCTAAGTGAAACATCCTGCAGTTGCTGCTGTACTTTCCAATAAATTCTTCTTTTTTCAAATTTGCCAGCATGTGGTTCTGTTGGTTTCAGCAAAACACACAGATTTACAAACAAACAAAAATATAAGTTCCCATCAGGCAGCTGCATATCAGTGGGCATTTCTGGGAGATGCATTGATCAAGAGTTGCTTCATGAGGCTTTATGATTGATAAAAAGCTCCACAAATGTGAGTTCTGGCCACATGTCTCAATTCCACATTTTCCTTTTCTCTGGGCTTATGAATATAAGATGCAAAAGATTTATTAGACTTTTGGGGAAGTTTGATGCATAAATAAGCACGATACCACTTCTCTGGTTACTGTGCTTACATGAATAACCCTCCAGCTGACAATTTCTATTTTCCTTTGTTTGAACACCAAAAATATGTGTATTTGCCGTGCACGTTTAGGTGAGCCCTATTTTATGACACACACACTTCTGAAAGTGAAATGCAATTGAATAGAAATGGAATTGAATATAAATTGCTTTATCTATTATAGCAGCAGAAGATATGTTTCATTAATGATGACTTTAACATGTAAATTGTTTGTGCAGGAGTTATGAGAGAAAGTTGTGGCGTGTTTGAATTTTTGGCCATCTCTGAACTGAAAGTTATGGACGGGCACCTGGGAATGGCGTCCCTTTATTTGGTTTCACAGAAGTAACTGCTGTGTGCTGGTGGCACAGGGCAGAATGGCCATGAATGCGGGCGTGTTTCCAGCCGCCCCTGTTCCCTCCATCCTCACACTGCACTCAAGCTTTCTGTGTCCCCTTCTGTGCAGCAGCTCCCGGGGCAGATGGGATTTCCTGGCCAGTTCTTGGCTGAGCACCCCGCAGAGACATGTGAGGCCACAGCTTCCCACTGGGGACCTGAAAAAGCCACTCTTGCCACTTCTCACTCTGTAAAGGGGTTCTGGGAAGAACAGGCCTGGCTTGGGTCTACAGCTGCCTACTCCCCTTCTTCTCCTTTAACAGGGCCATGGCCAAGTTCACTGTTAGCTCAGAGCCAACTCCCTCCCTGCTAAGTGCAGGTACACAGTCCTGTGGGAGCACAGGCGGCCTCTGGGCACAGACATGGTCATCTCCAAGACTTTCTCCGTTCCTATCTCCACCTCTCACTTCCTGTTGAGAAGCATCGCTCTCCCTGAGGACGGGCATGAGTCATTCTTCACTCCCTCCACACTCCAGAATATGTTGTGTCTCCCTCTTTCAGTATCAAACTGACCTCTCCCTCATCATTTTTTTTTGAAATGGAGTCTCACTCTGTCACCCAGGCTGAAGTGCAGTGGTGTGATCCTGGCTCACTGCAACCTCTGCCTCCCCGGTTTCAAGTGATTCTCCTGCCTCATCCTCTAGAGTAGCTGAGATTACAGGCACGTGCCACCACGCCCGGCTAATTTTTGTAATTTTAGTAGAGACGGGGTTTCTCCATGTCGGCCAGGCTGGTCTTGAACTCCTGACCTCAGGTAACCAGCCCACCTCGGCCTCTCAAGGTGCTGGGATTATAGGCGTGAGCCACTGCACCTACATCATTTCAAAGCACTAGTAGCTGCACAGGCCCGTGCTGCACACTTGATGCTTGCTGAATACTTATCTGGTTGATGGTGGTGCAGGCTTCTCATTTCCGTGCAGCTGGAGCCATGATATCTCCAGGACTGGCTACCTTATGACCTTCCACAGAGACGGAGCAGGAGAACCAAGTAAAAGTGTGACCTGAGCTGAGATGGGAATCCTCCCATTCTTTTGTCACTCAGGCTTTGCGGGTGCTTTCTTCCTTACCTCTCGACAACGCTGAGGTTGTGATGTCTGCAGCTGAGCCTGCTGGAGTGGGCGTGCACTGGCTGTGATCCCTGTAGAATGTCTCCCCATCCGGCCTGACCTAGACATGTGAATTCTGAAATGTAGCTGAAAGCCAACCTGACCTAGACATGTGAATTCTGAAATGTAGCTGAAAGCCGACCTGACCTAGACATGTGAATTCTGAAATGTAGCTGAAAGCCGACCTGACCTAGACATGTGAATTCTGAAATGTAGCTGAAAGCCGACCTGACCTAGACATGTGAATTCTGAAATGTAGCTGAAAGTGAGGTCCGCCAAGCCCCGGTACCCTTCTGTCACCGAATGGAGAGGGAGCACCTTCCTTTCATCCCGGCAGCATCTATTAAGCACCGACTGTTTGCATGCAGCGGTGGGGAGGTGAGATGGGTCCTGGCCCTTGCAGGGCTGGTCAGCACCCTCTTGGCTCAGCACAGGCAGTGGGTGGGTTATACACAGAGCACGTTTTCCAGCCCACCCAGGTCTTCGCAGAGCTCCGTGTGGGGAGCAGGGTCCAGGTGGCACAGTGCAGAAGCTGGGCAGAGCAGCCACCCGAGGCGCCGTTTCCTCTGAGCAGGCCTCTGTGGCTCCCTGGGATCTGTTCTGCATCATTCGTTGCCCTTAGCCTCAGGTGATGGAGGATTCCAGCTCCCAGTGTGAACCTCGCACCACGAATAGCCAACTGGCCACCTTAAGCCTCTGGGCACCCAGGAGCGGGGCTGGAAGGTTGATGCTCAGGAAAAAGGATGTGTGATTGCCTCACTACGTGGGCAACAGATGTGAATCCCCCGGGACTTCCAGGCTGTGCATGTTCCCATCTCTACCTCATCACATTTGGAAATGCTGTGTCCCTAGGGCAGCTTGCCCTCAGGGTGTCCGTGCCAACCTTGACACGGTGCCTAGGGCAGCTTGCCCTCAGGGTGTCCGTGCCAACCTTGACACACCGTGTCATGCGGCAGAGCCCTGCTTGTCACCCCACTGTACACGTCCCTCTAAGGGGCACTCTATCTTCCCTGCCCACCACTGGACACTCCTGGCACTGACCCCTCCTCAGCACAGATGCCTGCATGACCGTACCGTCATTTCAAGCTGAGCGAGAGTTCCCAGTGCCAATCAGAATGCCAGCTTGCCACAGTGGAGTCATGACAAAGACCTTCAGGAGTCTGTGGAGGAGCTTCTGGAGAGCAAAGGGTGAAGATGGACAGCACAATGCTGCCTTTTTGCAGGATGAGTATCCAGGAGAGAGGGTCATCACTTGTTTGCCTAAAAAGCCGAGGGATGGATTCGGGTCTGTAATAAATCAGGATTTGTTTGTTGCTTATGAAAGTGAATTTGTATGCAGTGTTGTGTAAGATTTTTATCTTTCTGATCAATTTAAAGTATTTGCAAAATCTTCCCATTTCTTATGTATTTCAATTAGAAAGATAACTCTTTTGAACGTCCATGATTATACTAACACATTTTGCAAGAATTACCTGTGGTCTTTGTTTAATGTAGCAGCGTTTGACACTGAGTGTAATGCTCCTGGGAATGCTGTGAGGATGTGGCTGTTATCGCATCTGAACTTCCTTTCCTGGATCTTTTTGTCACTATTACAGAATCGGGGGTACCAGGGGGACAGAGTTCAGCTAACACGTCCTTGTCCGTTGGAACTTCCACCAGCATTTATTCAGGCTGCGTGTGTGCAGCGTCCAGCCCTTTGAGTTCAAGTTTGAACCTGACTGTGTGCCTGCTCACGAGGGCTCATGACATCCTGGCCATGCCTCCCTGTGGCTCCAGCACCATCTATGCTGTGATTACCAACCCATTGCAGTGGAGATGGAGCAGGTTCTGAGTTGTGCTCTCAAGAACGTGACACCTGAGCTGAGTTACCTGAAGCTGTTGGTGACAAAAGGGGGACAGGACTCCTAGGCAGGGGACAAGCATGCATTCCTGCACAGAACCGGGGGCAGCCAGTGGGAGGTTTGTGCCTGTGGAGGAGGTGCAGGGAGAGTGTGGTGGAGGAGGGGATGAGGGGCAGGACCAGATGCCCTGGGATTTGTGGACTTCCCCTCCAGAGGGGGCAAGCAGGGCAGGGCACTGTCTGATGGATGCTGAAGAGGGGACCTGTGACGGGCATAAGAACAGGCGGCAGGGCTGGCTGAAGGAACAAGGAGGGGCAGTGCCGGCCTTGGCAGGGAAGACACTGAGGAGGGGCAAATACGGCCGGCAGAGGTGGGAGACGCAGAGAGTGCAGAATCTGCAAGACCTACTGCCTAGGAGGATGGGACTCTCCACGACTTGGCTGTGGTCTGCTCAGCGAGAGTGGGGTATTTCTAGAGTGCCCGGGACCCATCTGATCTGGGAGAAAGACAGCTCCATTCTGCACGTGTTGAATGTGAGATTCCTGCAGGCATTCAGGGAAGATCCCCCAGGGCAGAGGCATATCTGCGTCCGGAGCTCAGAAGTGAGTGAGTTCCAGGCTGGAGCTCACAGGCTTTTCCTCTCACATCTATTTAAGGTAACAGGGGTTCCTGGTGGACCCCGCTGCCTTTGATTTCTTTTCTACAGAAAGGAAAAGACTTTATCCGGAGGACTTGTCAGGCTCCTGCTTATCACTGATTTGACTGATGCTGACACTTTTTAAAAAACTATCGTACTTTATGCACACTGTCAGCTCTCATCTCTGAAGGACAGCTTTTATGCTTTGTGGCACATTCTGCGTCATTGCTGTCAGCTCAGGACCTCATCTACCGTGGGCTCATTAGTTTCAAGTGCGTGATTCACTGTGCATTTTGAATGTGATGTCTGTACATTTTTAAGTTTCCTACTTTTGTTTCCATTTGGGAATTTCTCAAAAGACAGACACTAAAATCAGACTGCCAGGAAGCAGCCTTCCTTATGAGTCTCCAGCTTGTTCTGAGATGTTTGCGATTAATGGACGTGAACTAACAAATTCCTATTATAGCTCAGCTGGCCATTGTGGGCCCCACGGATTCTGGGGAGAGGTTCCCAGCTGCAGAGGGAACGGAATCCCTGGCTGGCTGCTGGGTCCTGCACCCTGCCCTGTCTCTCTCTCATCCACCTGTGATTACGGATACGCAGTCAAGGCGATGCTGTTCATCTACAAGCCAAAGCTAACACGGTGCAATGAAGGTTGGGCCCTAACCACACTGGGTCCACTGGCTGCGACGGGGCTGCCCGTGGGACTCAGGGGCTTGAGCAGGAGCTCAGACGTGTTCTCATTTCCTTGAGTCATGTGAGTGCTTCGGATTGACGCAACGGGAAAGTAAAGGACTGAGATGCTGCTGGGCACAGTGGCTCATGGCTGTAATCCCAGCACTTTGGGAGGCTGAGGCAGGTGGATCACCTAAGGTCAGGAGTTCGAGACCAGCCTGGCTAACATGGTGAAACCCGTCTCTATTAAAATACAAAAACATTAGGCAGGCGTTTGTAATCCCTGCTACTCAGGAGGCTAAGGCGGGAGAAATGCTTGAACCTGGGAGGCGAAGGCTGCAGTGAGATGAGATCATGCCATTGCAACTCCAGCCTAGGCGACAAGAGCAAAACTCTGTGGCGGGGTGGAGGTGAGGGGGAGCGGGAAGACTGAGATATGCAATGTTCCTTCAACACCATACACAAAGCCTCTTTGGAAGGGGCCCTGGGGGGAGGCCTACATTTCCTGTTGCTCTGTGTGTACCAGCACATGGGCCACACTTCCTCTGGTGCCCTCGGAGCCTCCTGGCCCTGTAGCCTCTCGGGCAGCTGGAGGTGCCGCCTCTCCCACACGGCTGATGCCCAGCTGCTCTTTGCCCTTTCAGTTTTAAGGAGCTCATCCAGAAGGTGTCCACTGGCAGCGAGGGGCCAACGGGAGCTGACCCGCTTCTCCTTTGCAAATGCACGCGTGTACTAGGCCTGTCTGTGGATAGAGCCAGATCCTGCCTCTGTCCAAATTTCTCATGAAATTTCTCCTTTACTCCTTTTTCCACACTCCAGCAGCATCTTCTTTGCAATCTTCTTTGCCTTTCAGTCTCATTTCACGGCCTCCCTTCAACTGTCCTGATGCCACTTCTGCTTGCTACAGAGAATGACAAGATCAGTTTTTTTAATTTAAAGCAATAAAACTTCTAAAATGATACTTTTTACTGGTCTTAAAAGCATACGTCTTAGAAGCCACATGATACGTGATGTTCTATCAGTGCATTTTTACTGTGGGTCCTCATAGCGCCCACTGGACACATTAACACATTCTTCTTCACACACAGGCAAAATTCAAGTACCATAACACTCACAATTTTAAATAGTTTCACTGTCTGCTTTTCTACATATGCTCGTCTCTGTATATGAAGCTTAAACGGTATTCCTTGAAGTGAAATCATCTAATTCAAAAGTATCCAGTCACTAATTTCTGTTGTTTGTATGATAAATTCTACAGTTACAAGAGTAGAAATATTGAGTCTGCATTTGCTTTAGTAAAGTAGCAAAAAGCACGGCAGACCCCAGATTTAGAGATGGCTGATCCTTCATCTGCTGCTTTAGTCTTTGTTTAACTTAATTCCTTTTGCCTTGAAGTGTATCTTGTTTAGGTAACTGTCTCTTTCCTGGACTGTGCCTGGTCTCCCCATCACTGCCTGGAAGCAGGCTGTTTTAGGGGTGGGCTGGTAGAATTGTGAAGAACTACCACAAGGCAATTCTATAAGGCAAAAGTATTTTATCATCCTAACTGATAGAAAAAAACCACATTCATTTGTTTAACTTACTGATAATAACCAGTTCTGTTCACTGCTAGGGGCCTACGTTGCAACCCTCAGTACCTCCTGTCTCTCTACTGCCATGGCTCACTCACTTTGATCAGTTTATAATTTGTGCATAGTTTTGGAACTTTGCTTGGGCAGTGTGAGCTTGTTTCGAAGAAGATCAGTGAAGTTATATGTGGCTTCTCAAAATATCCATCCTTAAGGAAAACAGAAACTATGGCCCCTGCCAAAGAGTAAAACTCGACTTGGTTTCACTCGGAGCAAACAGGACCTTCAACAAGGCTGGATAAGGCCTGGCGTTTCTGTCCCCAGCACCCCATGCACCGTCTCTGATGAATACATGAATGGATGCATTTACTGGTGTTTTCCACATTGTTGTAACCAAGACTTGGCATTTTAAAAACAAGCACTTTGCCTAAACATCAACCAGTTTATTGTAACAGCACTTGAGCGTTCAGCAACCTCAGAGGGTTTTGTGAGTTTCTCATTTCCCAGGAGTGAAAGCTGTTATTATTTTTAATTTTCTGCTCCTGCAAATGCCCTTCCCATGTCCATGAGCTTTCCCTTTCTCTGTCATTTGCAGGAGAAGCAAAGTCCTTTGAACTTTCTTCTCTAATATCAACCCAGATTGTTTACAGCACTCCCAGATATTAGCACAATGCTTTCCCCTTGACAAGATGCCGGCACTTTTCCTGCTCGGGCTTGAGGCAGAATGACTGTGACCCAGGCAAGTGAGCCGGTCCTGCAGGGGAATGGAGACTCCTGTGGGCTTCCAGGAGACCCAGGCCTCTTGGAGAGGATAACCCACCCCTGGACCTCAGGAGCGTATCTCAGCACACTCGGCTGGGATGCAGACTGGGCGTGGGCCCTGACAGGCACCGTACACGCGTGCATTTGCAAGGAAGTGGCGGTCAGGAGACTCCCACAGAGAAGCCCCTGATGACAGGCTCTTCTTAGAATGTGGATAACATGGCACACCTGAGATGAGCTTTGGTTTTAAATGGGAGCCAGAGAACTCCAAGACCAACCACAATATGGCGGGGGAGAGTTATTCTGCTTCCCAAAGAAACGGGTGTACAGAACAGCACCTGTATTAGTCCATTCTCACACTACTCTTAAGAACTACCTAAGACTGGGTAATTTATAAAGAAAATAGGTTTAATTGGCTCATGTTCTGCAGGTTGTACAGGAAGCATGGCTGGGGAAGCCTTAGGAAACTTACAGTCACGATGGAAGGTGAAGGGGAAGCAAGTATGGTTACCATGGTGGAACAGGAGAGACAGAGAGAGAGAGAGAGAGAG
>NW_012115200.1:2770986-2777200 GCF_000951035.1 Colobus angolensis palliatus | reverse complement strand
AGAAAGAGAGAGAGAGAGAGAGAGAGAGAGAGAGAGAGAGAAGGTGGAAGTGCTACACACTTTTAAACAACCAGATCTCCCAAGAACTCACTCATTATCACAAGAACAGCAAAGGGGAAATCTGCCAGTAATTCAATCACCTCCCACCAAGTCCCTCCCCTAATATTGGGAATTACAATTCAGCATGAGATTTGGGTGGGGGCACAGTGCCAAACTATATCAGCTCCTCTTATTAGGAAGGCCTTCGCTCCGAAAGGCTCCAGGGAGGTGGAAGGGACTTGGGGCTGTGGAAGTCATGACAAAGGGACAAGCATGTGCTCAGAACACAGGGGACAGGGCCACAATGCATGTTCTCCTATAGGATTAAAGTGTCTCAAAGGTGCACCATGATGGGGAAGGGAGAGTCACGTCCTCCGGCTGATCCTGGCTCTACCCTGCAAAGCCACAGGGGTAGAGCTCCCAAGACCATGGGAGCCCATCTCTTGCATCAGCATGACCTCAATGTGAGACATGAGTCAAAACAGATTATTTAGTAGCTTTACCCTGCTGGATTTCAGACTTGCTTGGGGGGACTTGTAGCCTCTTTGTTTTGGCCAGTTTCTCTTATGTGAAATGGGAGCATTTACCCAATGCCTGTACCCCATTGTATCTAGGAAGTAACGAACTTGCTTTTGATTTTACAGATTCCTGGGTGGAAGGGACTTGCCTTGTCTCAAATGAGACTTTGGACTGTGGACTTTTGAGTTAATGCAGAAATGAGTTAAGACCTTGGGGGACTGTTGGGAAGGCATGATTGTGTTTTGAAATGTGAAAATGTGAGATTTGCGAGGGGCCAGGGATAGAATAATCAAATCTCACCTTGAATTATAAACCCCATAATCCTCATAGGTGTCGAGGGAGGGATGGGATGGGAGGTAATTGAAAGTGACAGTTTCTCCCATGCTGTTCTCATGATAGTGAGCAAGTTCTCACGAGATCAGACGGTTGTGTAGGTCAGTTTTCCCTGCTCCTGCTCACTCTCTCTTGCTTGCCATCATGTAAGACGTGCCTCTTCCCCTTCTGCCATGATTGTAAGTTTCCTGAAGCCTCCCCAGCCATGTGGAGCTGTGAGTCAATTACACCTCTTTGCTTTATACATTACCCAGTCTTGAGTATGTCTTTATAGCAGTGTGAAAGTGGACTAATACAAGATCCATTCAGCGGAGAACAAGGAAGGAGGACGCGCTCCGTCTGGGCCAAATGAATAAGGAAGCTGGAAATGTCTCGCTGCACCGCAGGCATAGTCTTTACCTTGGACTAGTTTGAGAGGAAAGAATCAAATAGAAAGGACGAAATGCCAGATAAAAGGACCAAACAGTGACAGATTAGACCAGAACATGAAGGGAAGTGGTCATCCCCAGATTAAAAACTGTTTCATTGACCCAGTGGAGACTCCCAAAGGAAACAGTGGTGAGCAGTTCCTCCGTCTGAGAAGGGCAAGGGGGGCCTGGAAAACACAATTGTGCTGGAGAAATTGGGGCCTCCCACGTATCAGGTGCATGAACTGAGGGTCTTATCTGAAGCCATGGGTAGGATCACCTGCATATCCACATGTGTGTACACTCACACGTGTCTGTTTTATCAAAGGTGGGGCTTAGGCTGTTTGTGCAGCTTGAGGTCTTTTTTTTCCCTTCTTAATGTTAAGGCTCGACTTTTTTATGAATTAAAAACTTTGGGTTTTTGCATTTAAGTCTTTAATCAATCTTGAGTTGATTTTTGTATATGGTGTAAGGAAGGGGTCCAGCTTCAATCTTCTGCATATGGCTAGCCAGTTCCCCCAGCACCATTTTTTGAATAGGGCGTCTTTGACTGATTGCTTGTTTTTATCAGCTTTGCCAAAGATCAGATGGTCATAGATGTGAGGCCTTATTTCTGGGCTCTCTATTCTGTTTCATTGGTCTGTGTGTGAAACCCCAAACCATAAAAATCCTGGAAGAAAACCTAGGCAATACCATCCTGTATATAGGAATGGGCAAAGGGTTGATGACAAAGACACCAAAAGCAATAGCAACAAAAGCAAAAATTAAAAAGTGGAATCCAATTAAACTTAAGAGCTTCTGCATGGCAAAGAAAATTTTTTTCAACAGAGTAGACAGACAACCTAGAGAATGGGAGAAATTTTTGCAAACTATGCATCTGACAAAGGTCTAACATTGAGCATCTATAAGGAACTTTCACAAATGTATAGGAGAAAAACAAACAACCCCATTAAAAAATAAACAAAACACATGAAAAGACACTTCTCAAAAGAAGACATACGTGCAGCCAACAAGCATGTGAGAAAAAGCTCCGCATCACTGATCATTAGAGAAATGCAAAGGAAAACCACAATGAGACAGCTTCTCACACTAGTCAGAATGGTGATATTAAAAAGTCAAAAAATAACAGATGCTGGTGAGGTTGTGGAGAAAAGGAAACCCGTACACACTGTTGGTGGGGGTGTAAATTAGTTCAACCATTGTGGAAAGCAGTGTAGCGATTCCTCCAGAAGCTAAAAGCAAAACTACCATTTGACTCAGCAGTCCCATTACTGGGTGTATACCCAGAGGAAGAGAAATCATTCTGTCATAAAGACACATGCATGAGAATGTCCATTGTCACACTGTTCACAATAGCAAAGACATGGAATCAACCTAAATGCCCATCAATGACAGACTGGATAAAGAAAATGTGGTACTTGTATACCACGGAATACTATGCAGCCATAAAAAAGAATAAAATCATGTTCTTTGCAGTAACATGGATGAAGCTGAAGGCTATTATCCTTAGCAAAGTAACACAGAAAAAGAAAACCAAATACTGCATGCTCTCATTTACAAGTGGGAGCTGAATAATACCTTATGAACACACAGAAAGAAACAGCAGACACTAGGACTACTTAAGGGGGAGGGTGGGAAGAGAGAGAGGAGCAGAAAAGGTAACTCTTGGGTACTGGGCTTAATACCTGGATGATGAAGTAATCTGTACCCCAAATCCTTGTGACACGTGTTTACCCATGTAACAAACTTTCACGTGTACCCTCAAACCTAAAATAAGAGTTAAAAAAATAGTAATTTGTTTTTAAGACAGAGTCTCGCCCTCTCGCCCAGGCTGGAGTGCAATGGCACGATCTTGGCTCACTGCAACTTCTGCCTCACGGGTTCAAATGATTCTCCTGCCTCAGCCTTCCAGGTAGCTGGGATTACAGGCGCCCACCAACACACCCAGCTAAGTTTTGTATTTTTAGTAGAGATGAGGTTTCACCAATTTATATTGTTTTTTAAAAAAGAAAACCTTGAGGAGGACACAGTGACATTGACCAACAGGGGTGTAGGAGCAGGGTGAAGGCCACATCCATCTGAATGCCCAGTCTGGGTGAATCCCAGTGTTACCTGAGGCTGGTGGGGGGGCAGTGCATGCTTCGAGAAGACGAGGCTCGAAGCTCTGGAGAGAGACAGCAGCAGCGCAAAGGCATCCCTTCCTTCCGATCTGCAGGAAGCTGACGGCACCATCATGGCTGTGGCTGTGCAGCAGTGTGGAGTCCCCACATCTGGAGGGAATGTCTCCCTCTGGGAGATGGAGGATGCTGAGCAGGAGCACTGGAAGGGGGCCCTTGATTTGAGCCATGTCACGAGACTCGGGAAGCTCTGGAGCATTCCACGAAAAGACTCTGGAACGTAGACTCATGCAGGGTTCTTGACAGGATGGATTTGCAGCCATCTGTGCGGCTTTCAGTAACTGCCCCCACCTTCCAGGGCATCAGCTAGTTGTGAGTGTTTCTAGTAGCAACACCAGGGAATGATCACATAGAACCTGCTATTTTCCAAGTCGTTTAAATAGGCTCGATTTGCCCTGTATAATGGTTTTGTTTTTTTTTTTCTCACAGTTCTTGATGGGGAATGTGGAATAGAGAAGAGGCCCTATATTTGAACGACACACAGACTCTCCCTGTTCTCTGTGGCCCCCTAAGACATGAAGGGCAGGACTCCATGACCATGCAGGATGCAGATGCGCTTTTGAGAAAGGTGTGTTTCTGTGTTTTATCCCGTGGCAGTGCCTTCCTGTTCCTACACAAATGTCTTCTATCGTGGAAGAAGATGCTCTAAATTTGTGCTTAGAAATAAATTTCACTTTTCACGTGCAAAACTGGCAGGCTGCCCAGGAGCTCGATGGAGAGCGCTCCCCACCCCTCTGCCCGCCTGCAAGTTCTGGCCTGAGTGGCTCTGCTCAGCTCCCACATAGTCCTAATGCACCCAGGCTACCTGGGAGCAAGGGCAGGAGTGGACATTTCAGGCAGCTCCTGTGCCTTTGAGAAGCTCCAGCCCTGTGCCCTTGACCGTGTGGGGGTTCACGGAGCACAAAATCTGCAGGTGATTCCTTCCTCCTCTCTCCTCACCCTTCCCCATGCCTGGGAGAAAGGCTGGGGACCATTTCCCCATGTCTGCACTGTTCTTGTTCTTCGGTTTACCAATTGCTGCTTTGAAGTAGTAAGTGGAAGTTGAGATGAACATTTTCCAGATTGAGGTACTGCCGATTTTTGAGAAGGATGCTTTGGGCAAACACTTCAGCAGGGCTATCCCAGAGCAGGGTCTCCCAGAGCAATTGCAAGGCTCAAGTGTTGTGTGTTTCGCCCAGTGAGGTGTGGATTTTGAAATGCATTTGACCCCAGAACCCTTCTCGTTTTCATGAAGTGTGTCTTAACACAGCCTGGACCTGGCATGGTGCACGGCAAGCATGAAGGTCTGCATGGCATGAATCTAGGCTCCTGGGCACTGGCTGGTCACTCAGTCCTCCCCTTGTTCATCGATTCCAGCAGCTATTGAGAGCTTACTCTGATTTCTCCCAGGACTAGAAATATAAATCGGTTGATTACCTTTGCTCAGTGGGAATTCCAGTGATAGTAACAGCAACAGCACTCACAACAGCAGCAATGATGAAGGTGTCATGCTCGGCATGCTGGGAACTTCACCTCCTTTCTCTCCTTTAATCTCCATGACGTGTATTTTATTATAACCCATATTTTACAATTCCCTTGAGTCCTGGAATGGTTTCCTGTTACATCGGAAATCTCTTCTGACCTCTGTGTCTAAAAGCCAGACATATGCTGATCATGTGCAAAGACAGACCGTCATCGTTCAGACACAGATCTTCCAGCCTGTGCCCCTTCTCGGGTCCTGGGCAGCTGAGCAGACTCTCACTGGCAAAGTGCCCCCCAGGTGCCCCGACTTTTGCCTCTGAATGGTCCCCAAGAATTCCCATCTGGGTTTCCTCTCTGCATTCCTGTTGCCTGCTCTGTGCCAAGTGGGTAGCTGGCGTACTGGACCTTTCGCTAAAGAATTAGAATTTTCCTTTGTAAGAGACTGAAAGCAAATGCCAGTCAGGTGTCCACTGCTTGAGAGGTTGACAGGACCCACCAGCTGCAGTAGCTCCTGTGCTGAGGGGTTAGGGCGGTGGCTGTGGAGTCGCCATCAGTCTCTCTGCAGAGGGAAAAGGCCGAGGAGCAGAGAGTTTAGGGTTCCTTCTGCCTCTATTAGGAAACGTGAGCATAAAAAGAGAGATGAAGAGATGAAAGCCCACTGAGACACCACTCACACTTAGAAAGAATGTCTGCAGCTTCACTCTAAGCAATTTTTCAAAAACTAGATTTTTGTATACAAGCTTCCATAGTTTCCAAAATTTTCTAGGGCCCAGGTGGAGCAATACACATTTCTCCATGGACAAGCCACCTAAGTGGCTAATTCTCAGGGCCTTCTGGGTGAGCCGTTGATTGTGATGTGTGCATTTGTATTACCAGACGGTCTTTTATAAACACCTGTGGAGTCACTAGGTGAGAAAAAGGTGAGGGTGAGGATGGCCTAAATTAAAAGAAGTAGAAAAAATACTTGGCTTTATGATGTGTTTTTCTCCAGCTCTGGCATAAGGATGTGTCTGATGCGCCAATGGTCACCTCAGCATGAACGAGGAGGCTCCGAGTGAGGACCTCCAGAGGGAACTAAGAGCAGATTCCTCCCCAGCGGCATTAGAGCAGGCCCCGCCGCACCTCTGGGAGATGTGTCCAGTGTACGGTAACAGCATAACTCTCTCCATCAGGGGAATCGGGGGACGGGGAAGTGAAGGATTTGAGTCTGAAGAGAGACCCTAGGAGTGAAGGAGAAGCGGGAACAGCAAAGCACTTCTGTTTACAGTTGTTTTAAAT
>NW_012115200.1:2768168-2770206 GCF_000951035.1 Colobus angolensis palliatus | reverse complement strand
CAACTCAGGAGGCTAAGATGAGAGAATCACTTGAGCCCGGGAGGTCAACGCTATAGTGAGCCATGATCATGGCACTGCACACCAGCCTGAGTGACAAAGAGAGACCCTTTCACAAAAAAGAAAGGAAACGTAAAGAAAAAGGCTCTCCACGGTCTGGGAAGTGCTCGCCTCGCGGCAGGTCTGCAGTCCCTGCACCTCCACTGCTGTGGGAGGCTTGGCCGCTCTTTACTGCAGTTTCAAGTCCTACAGATTCACTGCAATGGATGCTTCCATTTTCTAATCATTAGTACCTCTTTTATTAAAGAATCAAAGTGAAATAAGGCCACTTAAAACAAACATTATATATAAAAGTGTTGCTATGAATAATTTGAAAACTAGATAAAATTTTAGGTGCAACATCACATTATTTCTCCCTACATTAGTGTTTTCTATATAAACTTTTACAGCCTGAATAGATTGGTCTTACTCATTTAAAACTACTTTTAGTTACAAAAGAGATGCATCTTTAATGTTGAAAAATTTATACATAAGCAAAGAGATGAAGGAATCTGCCATTATTACCGTTGTAAATATTTGGTTTACATCCTTGTAAGCATTACAAAAGAGACAGAGGAAAATATATATTGCATATTATGTTGTTTTAAATATTGTTTTTTGTTTCATATAGTATAAGCATGTTTCACATCAATAAGTGTATGTCTGTATTTTCATTGTTATCAGTTAACTGGCAACACAGCAAAATGTGTCTAACGAATCACTTACATTGGCATTTAGAAATTTCCAATTTTCCACAATTAAAAATAACACATGACATACAAATATATGTATACATAGATACATGTATACTAGCCATGTAATGTATTACTTACTGTTGTTGCTAATGCATTTTTCCATTCTGTTGTTTTGTTTGCTGTTAATATCTAGGAAAGCTATTATTTTTGTACACATTCTGTACGTTTTTATGGGATTTATAAGCAGACATGCATCTCCTCTTTAAATATCCACATTTTCTTTCAGTGAGCCAAGATCGCGCCACTGCACTCCAGCCTGGGTGACAGAGCAAGACTCTGTCTCAAAAAAAAAATCCACATTTTCTGTTCTCCATTCTACTGTTCATGCTCTTATTTAACTTACTCTTTTACATTGCATTGGGTGGTATTTTCATAATTATATTGGCTTTTAGTGATGATGGGCACCCATGCCTTATTCCAGATTTTAATTGTTCCTCATGCTTAGAATTAAGATGTTGGTGTCTGATTTCAGATGAATGTATTTTGTCATGTTAAGAAAGTTTGTTTTTATGTTTAGTTTGTTACAAGCTTAAAAAATCAATTGTAAATACTGTAATGTATCAAATGCACTTTTCACTCCTTATACACCTATCTACTCAAAACGGATTAAAAATTTAAAGGGAAGACCTGAGACTGCAAAACTAATAGGAGAAAATGCGGGGAAAAGTTGCATGACATTGGACTGGACAGTGATTTTTTGGGGCATGAACCCAAAAACACAGGCAAAGAAGCAAAAATAGACAAATGGGATTACGTCAAACAATGAGGTTTCTGCACAGCAAAATAAACAATTGGATGAAGACACAACTCACCGATTGTGAGAAAAATCTTTGCAAATCATGCATCACACACGGGATTAATATCTAAAATACACAAGGAACTTAAACTACTCAATAGTAAGAAAACAAATGACCCTGCTTTAAAGAGGGCCAACAACTGAGTAGACATTTCTGAAAAAGAAGACAGACAAATGGCCAGCAGATACATAAAACAACTACTCAACATTTCTAGGAATCAGAGAGCTGCAAATTAAAACCACAATGAGATATCACCTCACATCTGTTAGATTGGCTATTATTTAAAAAGATGAACTATAACAAGTACTGGTGGCTGGCATGGTGGCTCATGCCTGTAATCCCAGCCCTTTGGAAGGCCGAGGAGGGCGGATCACCTGAGGTCAGGAGTTTGAGACCAGCCTGGCCAACATGGTGAAACCCCATCTCTACTAAAAATACAAAAATTAATCA
>NW_012115200.1:2703527-2767273 GCF_000951035.1 Colobus angolensis palliatus | reverse complement strand
AGATAGATGGCCATGTCTGCCCTCCCGCACCCTGGCAAAGCAAAAACAGACAAATAAAAACCCCTGCCTTTCCTTTTGTTTCTAAACATAGCTTAGATAGATGGCCATGTCTGCCCTCCCGCACCCTGGCAATGCAAACAAATAGCCCATCCTTACGGGTCTAGGACAGAAGCAGATGAGAACTGGCACCTCGCCCACCTCGTGATGAATGTGTAGTGGCCTGCTTCCTCCCTTCGAGGTCCACTTCCGCTTGTGTAAAGTGCAGATTTACGGAGCTCCAGACGAATGTGTGATTGACTGTGTCCTCCACCCCCTCCTTTCACCTGCAACATGTGGATTCACACGAGTGTTGGGCCAGGCGTGGTGGCTCACACCTGTAATCCCAGCACTTTGGGAGGCCGAGGCGGGTGGATCACCTGAGGTCAGGAGTTCCAGACCGGCCTGGCCAACATGGTGAAAACCCATCTCTACTAAAAATACAAAAAGCAGTTGGGTGTGGTGGTGGGTGCCTGTATTCCCAGCTACTCGGGAGGCTGAGGCAGGAGAATCCCTTAAACTCAGGAGGCAGAGGTTGCAGTGAGCTGAGATCGTGCCATTGCACTCCAGCCTGGATGACAGAGACAGATCCCATCTCAAAAAAATAAAAATAAAAATAAAACCACACACAAGAATGTCACCCTTCCCTGCCTCTTTTTGTTTCCTTCTCCTTTCCCCTCCTGCCCACTTTTCTCCTTATGTTGAAGCCCTCAAAGACCTCTTTGGAAAAAGTGGGGGCCACAGGCCCTACTGTACCTCGTGTCTCTTTTCCCAAGTGCAGCCTCAACCTTGACAAAATAAACCTCCGCATGGACTGAGACTTGTCTCAGATACTCTTTGGTTTGCAGTATTGTATATCTCAAAAAAACAAAAAGAAAGAATTTTAAATGTTCCCACCACAAATAAATGATGAATACTTGAAGCGCTGGAGATGCTGATAAGCCAGATTTGGTCTTTCCACGATCTACCTAAGTGCTGAAACCTCACATTTTATCCTGTAAGTAATTATGATTGTTAACTGCCAATCAAAATAAACGGAACCAACAAAACAAAACATTTTAACTTACTTGGGATGGCTTCTACTTATGTATTTCCCAACACGTGCCAGTTCTTGCAGTTTGCTGGCAAATCTTCCCTCCGTTGTGCTACTGGTGCCTGTGTGTGAGTGCGTACCTGCACACGATTTAGAATTCTGGATCTAAATAAATGAGATGAGAATATAGCACTCCTGTCTGTATTTTGTGAGATTCGATTACAATTTCCATGCTGGCTTCAGAAGTTAAACTGAGAAACGCGCTTCAACTCTATTGCCCTGGAACAGTGTAAGGGGCACACACATCACCTGTCTTGTTGCCCTGGAACAGTGTAAGGGGCACACACATCACCTGTCTTGTTGCCCTGGAATAGTGTAAGGGGCACACACATCACTTGCCTCTTTCCGTGTTATTCTTCATTTCCAAGTGACGTGTGCTGCCGTGGGCATCGGGGCTGCTTACTGGCCCCACGAACTTGCCAGTCCCTTCTCACCGCATTGCCATCCACCTCTTTGAGAATTAGTGCTGGTGAACCATGTTTTCCTGAAAAATGAACCTTCTCATCAAGACTTTAAACTTACCAACAATTCACAGGTTTTTCCATGCAACTGGGGTCACGTCCTCTTTCTCACATCCTTCTGCGTTTGTTTTCTCCCCCTTTGTAATTCCTAATTTTGGAAAGTTTTGTTTTTGTTAAAGTTGACTCCTAGCTTTATTAATACATTTTACTAATTTTTGTCTTTAAAACTTCAGCTTTGTCATTTAATATGTCTGGGTGCTGCCAGCAGATCTGAGGCAGCAGGTCTGCCACCAGGGGCAGACCCTGGGATGGTTTGCACAGAGAATGGGGTGGGCATGAGAGAAGCACTGTTCATGCAGGGAGCACCTGCCTGGCTCCCTGGGGGCCACACCTTCTTTCCTAGCACCCCGCAGCAGGCCAGGGTGGATCCCGGCTCTGTGATGCAGGAGAGAAATCCAGCCCTCTCAGAGGTCATGGGACATGTCCAAAGGGGTCCCAGTGGACAGGATCCCAGGCCTGAAGGTCGTCTTTGAGCCCCTCATCTCATCCACTCATCGCAGCTCCAGACCCGGGGTCCAGAGGACACGGGACCTTGGCCCTCCCAGCCCCGACTGTGGTTGGCGGTGTGCAGGAAGTCCCTGTGGATTAACCTCCCAGACCCTCGAGCTGAACCTCCACCAGGAAGCAGCAGTTGCTCTAAAGGTGGGGAGCAAAGGTCTGTCTACCTGCCCAGGTGAGGCCAGGGAGGACCCCACCAGAGGCAGGGCCCGCATCGGCGCTGCCGGCCATGCTTGGACTGGGTTATAGGTGGCCAAGGAGCCAGCTGGGAAGCTAGAAGGAGAGGTAAAAAATGCCAGGGGCATCAGAGTGAGAAAAAACAAAGCTTGACAGAATCCAACTTATTACACCAAATGAACACATTACTTTGAGTGTGTATACCCAATCGGTATCTTTCCCTACATTAATAAGCTTTTTATTAGATTATTTAAAAGACAACAGTATTTGTCATTAGCTTCTCCATGAATCATTTGAATTATGTATGTGGTTACTGAGATAAAATTCAACCTTAAAGCGCGTTGTGATGTATTTTTGCAATAAAAATATCAAGTTCATTTAAACAATTGCTTTTTAAAACACTGTCTCTCTCCCAGTGGGTTTTCATTGATCAAATTATGAAAAGACAAAGCCTGTCTGGATTATTTCAATAAATTCCGAATATGAGGCAGATAATATGAACATTACGCTGACTCACCGGCCAGCCTCAAACCCACACGCCCAAACTGACCTCAATAACTAACAAATTATATTATGAGGCTGCAAAAGGAAAATTAGAGTTAGAGTGGGGAACAATAAAAGGCCACATGTTGAGGGGTTTAAATCTATGAATGCTCTTCTCCGAACGTGAGAGTTCGGAGTGTTGATGTATCTGCAACACCTTCTCCTGGGACACCTAGCTCTGACCACTGTGATCCCACCGCCCGGCACGTGCAGAGGCCACAGGTCTGGGGGTGTGACGTGGTTTTACCCGGACATGGGTTTGAGGGATGAGTTGTGTTCCCCCAGTTCTCATCCGTGGGCTGTGGCGTCGTGGCGGGTTCTGCTCCTTCAGTCCTCGTGGTAGCAAGGCCAGGCCTGGAACATGCTCCTAGCCTTGGGGCCTCTGTCTGCAGCCCCCGCCAGGCTGATGCTCTGTGACCTTCCAGGCCATTGTGTCTCAGCCCACGTTTCTCACAGCTGCTGTCGCGTGCTGAGGAAACGCACGGGGGGTCCAGGAGAGACAAGCCTCTGCACTCCAGACGTGAGTTAATTGGAAGGCTTATGGGAATGTCTCGGGGACAGGTCCAGCCCTTCCCGCAGCTTGCCGTGTGCACCACCTACGTGCTCCTGGCCTGCAGGTGCTCCCATGTGGAGCGGGGCGGGGGCCAGGGCAAACCTCCAGACGAGAGGGAGACAGCAACGGGGTCCTACGCCAGGGGTGGGGAGGGGAGATGAGTGCCCCCACATCTGCACACCCCTTGCTCCTCACAGCAGCCTGCGTGGCAGTGGATGGGTGTCCCAGGGCTGCCTCACCCCGTGAGGGCTTCAAACCACAGAGGCTCGTTCTCCCTGTTCTGGAGGCAGAAGTGTGAAGCCAGGGTGCGGGGAAGGCCGTGCTCCCCCAGAGACTCTACGGGAGGATCCTCCCTGCCCCTTCTGGCTTCGAATAGCCAGGGGTGTTTGCATCTCTGCCTGGGGTGTTTGCATCTCTGCCTGCACCTTCACTCAGCCTCTCCCCGCGTCCGAGCCTCCTCTCTGTCTCTCATGAGATCACCTGTCATTGGGCTTCAGGCCATTTGGATAATCCAGGATTATCTCTTCCGGAGCTCCTTCGCTTCATCACATCTGTAAAGACCTTTCTTTCCCACCAAAGTCAAGTTCGCCGGTGCCAGTAGATACTGCAATTCTCCTTCTTACAGACGGGGAAGCACCTGTGCAGAGGGGAGGACGGGAGCTAGGGGTGCACGGCAGAGCGGAGGCTGCCCTGGGGTCTGCAGCCAGTCCAGGCTGCCACCTGAGACATAGCCTGCCTTGCGAGCACAGGGACCCATGTGAGGGGCATGGACAGTGAAGGTCATGCCTGAATTACATACACCCTGTGGGCACAAGGGCCCCGGCGACGGGAGTCAGGGCTGTGCATTGGCTACCGTATTTCCCTTCTCAGCTGAGTCACAGGCACAGGTGAGAAAGATGAAGGCAGTCTCTGCGTCCAGACCTGACTCTGGCTGTGCTGGACCACAGTGTCGTCACTAGGGGTCTGCTGTGCACAACGGGCCATGCTGTTCTCCTGTTGGACGTGAATGCCCTCTGGGAATAGACCAGGTCACCCTGAGTCCGTGATAAACGGAAGCAACACAGGCCCACTTCATAATTTTGCTCAGCACCGACACCAGCGAGGTCACCACGGTGCTCTTCCCAACACGTCCAGTCTCAGGCCCCTCAGGTTTCCTGGTAGCAGCTGCCCTAGGACAAACCGCTGTTTCTTTAAGTCCTCCCCAAACTCCAGCTGCAGGCCTGCAGCAGGCTCCACCACCCTCTGCAGGACCCACAGGGCAGCCCCCGCAGTGCACACCTGCCTCGCTGTGGGGACCCAGCCCACTTGTTCCCTGCAGCTGTGCACCTGCGGGCCTTCGGCCTCAGGCAACCAGGAAGAGACAGACCCTGCCCTTGATAAGATTATGGGACATGCGGAGTCAGATTCCCCCAGGGTGTTAGGAAGAGGGTGGTCAGTGGGCAGGAAGGCAGGGCCACCCAGAGGATAGGGGGCCTTTGTGAGGGGCGCCTGACAGGGTGAGATCTGACAGGCAGGGCTGGGGGTGGGAGGGCAGAGACGCCCAAGGAAAATGATCAGGGCGGTCTGGGAGAGGGAGGGGAGGGGCCAAGGCCAGGGATGCCGGTCAGGAGGGGAGGGGCCCCGGCCCAGGTCGGGGAGGACACCCAGGTGTGGCAGTTGAGCAGTGGTGCAGCCAGAAGCCAGATAGGCTTGAGGGGATGCAGTCATCTCTTCGGGGCATTTTGATTGTGAGATGCAAGTGGCTTTAAGAGCAGATCCTTACAGGTGTTTGGATGGTCCAGCCCAGACTGGGGGTGAGGGCTCTGCTAGGAAGCTGAGCTCATTGTCGTGGAGGTGGAGGCAGAAGCACAGACCCCATGGCAGCCACCATCCAGCTAGAGCCACGGGGTGCGGGGCTGGAGAACCCAGTTGGAGGGTCTGATGAGACCACGCTGGGCAGGCCTCTAGATTTCCTGTGGGCAACACGGCTTCTGTCCTCCAGGTCTGAGGTTTCAGAGCCGGCCAGCTGCTCCACAGGGCGGGCCTGGGGTAGGTCGGTAACGTCCTGTACCCCAGAGGGATGCAGCGCGGGGCAGCTCTGTGAGTGCTGGACAGCAGCTGTGGAAAGGAGGGGCATCCGCATGGTGTGGAGAGGGGCCAGGAGAGCCCCACGCTGTTCCTGAAGATGCTGGGAGTGGGGGAGTGCTGCCCTAAGGCACTGCTGCCCCTGGGGGTGCAGGAAAATACCTGGAACACCCCCCTAAACCCACTCGCGGTGGAAGTGGTGGCTGGGACCTCAGTGTGTGTGGAAGATGGGTCCTCCCTTTGTGGTCAGTGGCTGCCGGGTCCTCGGGCTGGGGGTCCACACCTGCGCCCAGCCCCCAGTCTTGGATTTGTCTTGGAACCCTTTTGAACGATTGCCTCCACCCTCAGCTCAGCATGCTCCTCCCTTATTGAGGCGCTTTGTGGAAAAAGCCTTGGAGGCTGCCGTGGGCTCGAAGACTCAATGGCCTGAGCTTTCCTCTTCTTAGTACAAAATTTACAAAGGCTCACACGTGCTGGAACCAGGATTTTTTTTTTTAAAAAGAAAGTTTTTGTTTTTGTTTTTGCGTTAGGATCTCACTCTCACCCAGGCTGGAGTGCAGTGGCGTGATCACGGCTCACTGCAGCTTCAACCTCCTGGGGTCAGGTGATCCTCCTGTCTCTGCCTCCTGAGTACCTGGGACTATAAGCGTAAGCCACTATGTTCAGCTAATTTTTAATTTTTTTGTAGAGATGGGGGCTTACTATGCTGCCCTGGCTGTTCTGAAACTCCTGGGCTCATGCGATCCTCCTGCCTTGGCCTCCTAAATTGCTGGGATTACAGGCGTGAGCCACTATGTTCAGCTAATTTTTAATTTTTTTGTAGAGATGGGGGCTTACTATGCTGCCCTGGCTGTTCTTAAACTCCTGGGCTCATGCGATCCTCCTGCCTTGGCTTCCAACATTGCTGGGATTACAGGTGTGAGCCACCACACCGGCCAAAAGAAAATGTATACATTGACAATTCACAGAAAAGACTCCAAGGAGTTTACCCACTTTCCTGGACTCAGAAACTCATTATTTACTCTGCAATGTGGCAAATAATGAAGCTGGATTCCAGGTGAGCGGAGCCGGCTTTGTCCATGTGACTTGAAACTGTCGGCAAGGCTTCAGTAATTGGCAGAAGAGTGGGGCCCGGAGAAATGTAATGAGCTGGGGACTATCTCCTCTGCTTCCAGGGTGTGTGTGGTTTACAGAGAACTGTTCTGTACCCTGGAGAAAGACTGCCGACTCAGCTGCTGTCTTCAAATGACTGGCCGGCCCCAGCAGTCATAACAAAACAACTAATAGGAAAAATGCAGGAGGGAGCCAGGAGCCAGCCGGCAACCCCCCGCTGGAGGTTGTGTAGGGATCCCATGTGCAGCTGCCACTCCCCGGCTCTGATGGCACCTCCAGGAAGCAGGGGGTCTCCTTCTATCCTCCCTGGATTCAGCGCAGTGGTCTCCCCACCATGGCCCCGTCTCCTGCTCTAGGGTTCAGCCCATTCTCCCTCTGGCTTGGGCCAAAGATGACTTCCCTGGAGAATTGTCTTTGGGCTGAAGGGGAAATGGGCCTCGGTGGGTGCAGGCTACTGAGTGGCAGCACGGCTGAGTCCAGCGCCACGCAGCAGGGAGGGAGGTGCATCCCCTGAGGGTGCTGGCAACGGAAGCACAGTTATTTCCTACTCAACAATAGCAACAGGAGTGTCCCAAGCGATTGCTCCTCTGCCCTCCGAGCAGGTCCTGGGGAAGATCTGTGCTTTTTCCAGCCTCATGGGCCCCTGGCATAACCGGTGACGGGTTCTTGGAGGCAGGAGCAGAGTGGGCAACTGAGTTCAGGGTCCTCGTCCTCCTTGGTGGAGCCTGAGCGCCCCCCATCCCTCCCCTTCCTCCTGACCTCCTTGGCCCCAGGCCCCAGAAAATAGCCTTCTCTTCTGTTATTGTTAAAGGCACTTTGATTAAAAAAAAATATTTTGGTATTTCATTGATTCTGAGACTTCTTTTTCTCCACATTAACTTTTACAATCTGTGACATCTCACACTAGCTGCAGGCCAGGTGGCAGTCACAGGCATCTGGAAGTGACCCCAAACCTGAAAGAACAGCCATCAGAGGCTCGAAGGCAATGCTCAGAGCTGGGCTCCTTGAACTCCTAGAGATGGGATGGTGTGTGGAGGGTGAGAAGGCGGCAAAACCAACGTGTTAAACAACATTCCCTGAACAGGAGTCAAACCAGGCTCACTCTGCAGAACTGGACGCGGGGATTGGAGCCCAGACCCCATGAGGGTAGCCCCTCCCTTAGTGTCCTGTGAGAAGCGCCCTCCTCAAGCCTCCTGATATCACAGAGGCTGATATTGTTTGGAAAACGTAGAGATCAGTGACTCTTTTTCTGATTTGAAAAAGATTCAGAAGGGTCAGACCCTGAATGTGGAGTTTTAGAAAATTGTATCCAATTTGTATTATATATAATATAATCATAATATATCATATGATATATATACATGATATATTATACATGATATAAATTGGATATGATTTTCATACCATATCATATATGATATATTGTATTATATTTATTATGTTAGGTTGTAGTATATTATAAACCCATATCACATTATATTATACATATTATAATTTACATACAGTTAAATACATAAATCTTAAGTTCGTATTTAATGAATTTTGATAGATACACCCAAGTAACCCACAATCCAATTGCAACATGAAATATTTCTATCACCCACAAGGATTCCTCCTGCTTCTTCCTGGTCATCCCCAGCGCCTCAGCCTTGGAGGCAACCTCTGTTTGGACTTCCGTCCCAAAGGGTAGTTTGGCCTGCTTTAAACTTAATGCTTGCAGAATCACGTACGATCATGCAGGACGCATCCTGTGAAAGTGGCATGTGCACTTGGGAAGCGTCTGTGGGGTGAAACTGGTTGGTCAAATCTTTTGCAGTCCTAATTATTTTCTACTTGTTCTATTTTCAGATTTGTCTATTCTCCCTCAGTGTCTGCCAACTTTCACTTGTGGATTTGAAGTTCAGGTGTTGGGAACAGATACCTCAGGATTGTTGCATCTTCTGGACGTTCGACCCTTTCATCCTTGAGATGTGGCTCTGCCTTCCTGCCTGGAGTGGGCTCTTCCCTTAATGCAGCACGTGGGCTATGGGGAGTGTTGTCAGCTGGGTCCTAACAGCCCTTCGCTTTTAGCCTTGGTAGCAGGCTAGAGTCCGATTCTCTTTTGTGCTGTTGTTGTTTGTCTGTTTTGAGTCCAGTGTGACGACGTTGACCTTCCTTGGGGTGCTCAGGTCATTTGCACTCAGTGTAATTGTGAAGTCGGTCACATCGCTCGTTTCTTTCATTTGTGTCTTTTGCTTTTGGTTTCTCTGTTGCTCCTTTTCTTGCCTTCTCGCAGATTATTTAACCACTGTTGTAGCATTCCATTTACTGTCTTCGCCTGATTTGATACCAAATCCTCTTTTTGTGTTTTAGCCATTGCTGTAATGATTATAATATGAACTTGTCTTGATGTAGGAGGAGCACACATCACACCACTGGGAGTAAGATGTAGGAAGCCTGCAGCATGATGCTTCCCTGTGCCTGTAATCCTGGGTGTGATTTTTGTCATGGATTTTACTTCAACCAATTTAAAAATTGCTACTCATTATTATCAGTTTACAAAGAGTCACTTGCCATCTAAGTCATTAAGAATTTTTTTTTTCTTTTGAGACAGTGTCTCGCTCTGTCACCCAGGCTGGAGTGCAGTGGCATGATCTCAGCTCACTGCAACCTCTGCCTCCCATGTTCAAGCAGTTCTCCTGCCTCAGCCTCCTGAGTAGCTGGGATTACAGGTGTGCACCACCACGCCCAGCTACTTTTTGTAATTTTTAGTAGAGATGAGGTTTTACCATGTTGGTCAGGCTGGTCTTGAACTCCTGATTTTAGGGTGATCCACCACCTCAGCCTCCCAAAGTGCTGGGATTACAGGCGTGAGCCACTGCACCTGGCCCAGAAAAAAAGTTTTAACCCCTGTATTTATATTTGGGTGCTCTTTATTCTAACCTGCAAACCTGCTTCCAACACTGTTATTTCCTTCAGGCGAAGGACTGCCTTATGTATTTTTCATCTTATGGGTCTATTGGCTACACATTTTCTCCACTCTCATTTACTGAAGAATATCTTTATTCTATCTTCAGTTTTTTCTGGATCTAGAATTCTAGTTGGGCTGGGCATGGTGGCTCACACCTGTAATCCCAGCACTTTGGGAGGCTAAGGCGGGCAGATCACCAGGTCAGGAGTTTAAGACCAGCCTGGCCAACATAGTGAAACTCCATCTCTACTAAAAATGTAAAAATTAGCCGGGTGTGGTGGTGCATGCCTGTAGTCCCAGCTACTCGGGAGGCTGAGGCAGGAGAATCACTTGAACCTGGAAGGTGGAGGTTGCAGTGAGCCGAGATCACACCACTGCACTCCAACTTGGGCAACAGAGTGAGACTGTCTCAAAAAAAAAAAAAAAAAAAAACACAAAAGAAGAATTATAGTTTTGCAAAATTTATTTTCAGCTATTTGAATCCATTATTTCACCGTCCCCTGGCCTGCCTGGTTTCAGATGAGAAGTCAGCAGTTACTCTTCTCACTATTGTCCTGCGTGGGTGTCTAGTTTTCATTTAGCTGCTTTTTAGATTTTTTTCTTTCTCTGTAGCTTCTGTCGGTTGAACTCTGATGTGTCTAGATGTAGTTTCCTTTGAGTTTATCATGTTTGGCATTGATTAAGTTTCACGAATTTGTGGATTGCTTTTGTTCCTCAATGAATCAGGTAAATTTCTAACCAGTACATCTTCACAGCATTTTTTTTTTTTTTCCTGCCGTATCCTTCTTTTGCTTTCTGGAAATTCAATTCTACATAAGGCAGCCTGGTTGAAATTCTCCACATGGTGCTGATTCTATGGTTGCTTTTGTCCAGCAATGTTATAGATTTTTAAAAATGAACTGTTGATCTTAGAACAGTTTTAGATTTGCAGAATCATTGTAGTATAGACAATTCTCATGTTCCCCACCTCAATTTGTCCTATTACTAATATCTTACACCAGGATGGTATATTTGACAAAATAAATCAACAAACAGTGAAGCATTATGATTAACTAAATTCATAGTTTATTCAGATGACCTCTGTTTTCCCCTCATATATTTTTCTGCATTCAAATCCTGTTCAGAATACCATGTTCCATTTGGTTGTCACATCTCCAAAGGCTTCTCTTAGTTGTGACAATTTTTTAAACTTTCCTTGTTTTTTTTGTTGTTGTTGTTGTTGTTTTTGTTATTTTTTTGAGACAGAGTCTCACTCTGTCGCCCAGGCTGGAGTGCAGTGGCACCCTCAGCTCACTGCAAGCTCCGCCTCCTGGGTTCACGCCATTCTCCTTCCTCAGTCTCCTGAATAGCTGGGACTACAGGCACCCGCCACCACGCCTGGTTAATTTTTTGTATTTTTAGTAGAGAAGGGGTTTCACCGTGTTAGCCAGAATGGTCTCGATCTCCTGACCTCGTGATCCGTCCACCTCAGCCTCCCAAAGTGCTGGGATTACAGGTGTGAGCCACTGCACCTGGCCTCAAACTTTCCTCGTTTTTGATGAGCCTGATGGTTTTGTGGAGCACTGGTCAAGAATTTGGCAGAATTCTCTCAATTGACAAATGCTTCCCTAATGATCAGACTGGGGGAATGTGTTTTGGGGAGGAAGAGCACGGGGTAACATCCATTTTCATTGCATCTTATCAAGGGCACATGCTATGAAAGTGACTTTTCACTATTGATGGTGACCACAACCATCTGGCTTGAGGTTGTGTTTGTCAGGTTTCTGTAACGCAGTTAATCTTTTCTTTTTCTCTCCATTTTCAAACTGCTTGCTGGAGGAAGGTCATTTAAGGAGTGTGAGTTACGTTGTAGATGGGATATCTTCCATAAAAGAGACTTCTCTATCCTCTCCAATTTATTTATCTATTCATTGAATCATGTGTTTACATCTTTACTTTTATTCTTTTGGTGATAGTATGACACCATTTACTTTATTTTGTGAGAGTTCTTTTAGCTGGTTCCTGTCTTCTTCTGGCATATGCCTATCTTCGTGGGTTTTGTTTTTTTGTTTGCTGGAGCTCTTCTGTACTTTATGGCACTAAAAGGTGCTACACGCTTATTCTTGTGTATTTTTCTGCCCCTATCCTAGAAGAAGCCATTTTTCCAAGGAGGCTTGGTTCCTTTTACTAGAAAATGGTATTAGAGACCAGGATTTGGGAGCTAGGTGGGCTATTGGTGGGGTGATGTCACTGCTTCTAGGACTTGTTAGCTGATAGAGCAAGACATGAGTGTCTATTCATCCTCTTAGATGAGCATGTTTGTAAGTATTTCTATTTGTAACCATCTGTATCTATGTTAAGCTCAACATGAGCTTATACTAATGCTTCCATGTATGTTCACTTTTTGTGCAATCTATTTCTTCTCTCTCTCCTTAAGCTTGGATTTCTATTGACATTAATTTCACGGATCATTGCTTTTCCAGTCTCCTATCTGCTATTAAGTTTATCTTGTAAATTTTGGCTTTCAGATATTGTGTTTTCAATTTTAAGTGTCCATTTAATTAGTTTTAGACTTTCAATTTCTCTCCTGAAATGTTCTCTCTCCACCTATTCTCTCTATCTTTTCTGGGAAAGTCTCTAACGTGTCTACACTAGGTGTTCTAACACCATTGTTGGCTGGTTCTAACAGGGTCATCGAGATCTCCTCCTACTCACTGTGTCTCATTTGACTCTGGCTTCTGTGCATGCCGCATAATCGTTTTCAGTTGGTTACAGACACTGTTTATGAAGCAGAGACTGAAGGGTAGCTTTTTGTTTTGCTTATTTCCCAGAGCTGAGTTTTTGTATTTCCAAGCTTGTAGTTGAGGTGGTGCTGGGTCTCTGCCTTAATGAAATTGAGCTCACTGCCATAGCCCACTCGTCACACACTTTTCTGATCTTGCCAGTATTTGATCCAGGAGGGGGTTGCTTGCAGTTTCAGATATTTTTGTCTCTGCTTTGGATTCAACTGCAAAAGAACCATGGAATTCAGCCACTACAGGATGAAACAGGATTAGGAAGTTTCTCTCTGGCCAGTTGCTCCTCCACTGCTGTGTTTTTTGGCAAAACTCAGGTAGGAGGTGATTGGGAGGAACTGCGGGACTGAGTGATCTGTCCTTGCCTCTGGAGTTCTTGCAGATGATGAATCAATCTCACCAGCCTATACTGTTCCTCAAGACTGTGCTGACAGCCCTTCATCTCTGCAAAATTTCTGCACCTGTTGCTGCTCCAAGCAGGAAAGTATTCACAGTTCTCTTACTTCCTGTGAAAGGCTCTTTAATCTCTGAAATTCAGCTCCCTAAGCTTCCTTCTATTGCTACTATTTGCTAGCTCCATAAGAAGTAGAGGCTAGACACTGTGGCTCCTGCCTGCAATCCCAGCACTTTGGAGGCCAAGGTGGGTGAATCACTCGAGGTCAGGAGTTTTAGATCAGCCTAGCCAATACAGTGAAACCCTGTTTCTACTAAAAATAGAAAACAACAGCCAGGTGTCATGGCATGTGCCTGTAGCCTCAGCTACAAGGGAGACTGATGCAGGAGAATTGCTTGAGCCTGGGAGGTGGAGGTTGCAGTGAGTTGAGATTGTGCCACTGTACTCCAGCCTGGGTGACAGAATAAGACTGTCTCCAAAAAAAAAAAGTATAATTTTTGTTTTGTCTTATTTTAAATTTGTACTACTTACTAGTGAGAGACTTTAAGGTTGAAGATCTGCCTCGAATTTAGAAACTAATTTACAATAGGGGGATATGTCTTTTGGTGTCATAGTATCACTAATTTGTCAATCAACATGTTTCAAGGGAAAACGCTTAAGGGTGAAGTAACCGAAAGCTTTTATCAACTAAGCCTAGCTTGTCTCAAACATGACCATGTCAACCAGGAAACACCAAGTTACAATAAATGAATGAATGAACAAAAATCGTTCTTATAAATTGAATGTAATTTGTACATTTAAGATACACAATTTGATGTAATGTAATTTAGGTATAGTATATTACATCACGAATTTTTTTCCCCAAATTTTTCAGATACCATACTGAAATCATCTTTTTGTGTTTACTCTTAACATGTTGGTTTTCTAAAATCTTGTTGTGTGGTCCAGTACCTCAGTTAATATTGTGGGAAAGTAAGTGGTGGTAGAGTGTGGGGTCTTGTCTCTTACTCTGTATCGGTCCGTTTTCATGCTGCCAATACAGACATACCTGAGACTGGGTAATTATAAAGGGAAGAGGTTTAATAAAATCACAATTCCACATGGCTGGGAAGCTCTCACAATCATAGCAGAAGCTGAAAGGCACATCTTGCATTGGAGAGGGCAAGAGAGAATGAGAGACCAAGCAGAAGGGGTTTCCCCTTATACCATCAGCTCTGGTGAGACTTACTCGCTACCATGAGAACAGTATGGGGGGAACCGCCCTCATGATTTAATTATCTTCCACTGGGTTCCTCCCACAACACGATGGAATTATGGGAGCTACAAGTCAAGATGAGGTTTGGGTGGGGACACAGCCAAACCATGTCATTCTCCAAAGTTGAATAAGATTTTAAGTACTAAAGGGAGCCCAGACTATGTGAATTTCCAGGTAGTTTGGCATTTTCAGAGAGAAAAAAAAAAGATGGGAAGAAGCATTATTCACATACATTTTGTGAGTATAGACTGTATATTCATAAATGAACTATGCTTTTTCAAAAAACTTAAGTCGTTGTGTGCTTAAAGGCTTAGATGTGTTACATGGAACATATTTTCAGTTTACAGTGGCTTAAGGACCCGTGGGTAGGCGGTTGTCTTGACAAATGTATCTTTACATCGCATGTGGTACTATTTGTGTTTGAAATATTTGTGTTTTCCATGGTTACACATTTGAGGAATTATCTGTCCAAGTCACAGGAATGAATCAATGATGCAAAATCAGTTTTTTGATCAGAAATTTCCTGTGCACCTTTTAAGTGCATGGGCAGAAAAGACTGCAGTGCTCCTTTTTCACTCTGCACAGCTCACATCAGTGAATGAGATGAAGGAGAAGACACCACTTGCACTGGTGACCCCGGTGTTGGAGGCCTTGGAACTCACTGGGTGGGGCTTCTTTGTGGTGCACATAGAACCTGGGACTTTCTGAGCCTGTCTTGAGGCTATCTGTGTGGGACAAGGTACTGCATATGGGGTTTAAAGTGCAGGGTTGGATGTCCCAATATCGTGTGAAGGCTCAGCTGGATCTTCCCTCATCGAGGCTCTTTCTGGGCATATGAGAATTTCCTTCACTCACTGGGAAAACCAATGCAATGCATGTTTAGACTTATTTAACAATTGCATGCAAAAGCTGCCACAGATCACAAAGAAGAAGGTTAAGGTCTGATGTACGTAGAGAGCATTGCAGGAATCCATGCATCCCTTTCTTCCAAACTGAACCACTGGACCTTCTGGGAATGCCCCATTGAGCAATTACTCCATTATCTTTACATTAATGCTTGAATAAAATCTCAGAATGGTGGACAGAGGTGCCTTTGCCGCCATGTAAGTACGCTGGTGAAATGCTAAGAGACCATGTTTGCTTATTTTAAAACCACGTGCTCAAATTTTACTTATTCATTTGTTTCAGGGTTGCAATAGATCTTTAAAAGTTTAGGATCAGTGGGCTGTGCCTTCTCTGTGGTCCATTTAGGCTAAAACTTTGAGACACACCTACAGGTCTAAGAGACACAATGGCCCTCGATTTCAGCAGGGTTGCTTTTATTTCCTGGTAGTAGTAGCAGTGGCAGTGGCTATAGTAGAAACTAAGAGTCATTCAGGTTATTAGGTGTCAGGCACAAATCTCAATCACAGTACTTAACACTTTTAATCGACGCTGTATCTTCATTCATAGGCCCTGTTTGAAAACACTGGAGAATGATTAATGTGGTAGGTATTTTTCAAAAATTATAGATTAGACAACCTTGGAGCTTTATTAATTGGCAAGATTACCAAGGACAAAACTGTGTTGTACTTAAGTACCATTTTGCACTTTGTAAATCTAAGTCACTTTAGTAAATACAAATCATCCATCAAGACTATATTTTAGCCCTTTTCCAAATGAAATAAACAGTAGTATAGAGAGAAAACTCAAATATGTTAGTTTTCTATACTTGAATTTAAAAATATTTCTAGTTATCCCTCTCATTCTCAAACAAAATATTAAAATTTATGATCTTTGGATAAAATACACTACTGTCTGAAAATTAGCCAAATTATAATAATTATTAACATAAAAGTGATGTTCATGAATATCACAGAGCAAAATTTTTATAGAAGATATGACCATGAAAATGATGGCATTTATTTTCTCATATACTCAACCTTGCAAATCCAAATTAGCTTCATCTTCCTAGTCAGTCACCTTGGGAACCAATATCTTTATTAAAACAATGTATTTTCTTTCCCCCAGGTCTGTTTAGAACATTCAAATTGTATTATCCTTCACAGTAAGTTTATAATCATAGATACACACACATCTTGTCATAACTGATGTTGTGAAAAGAACAATTTTAAAACTTAGAAAAGCCTAGTATTCCATGGTGTGTATGTACCATGTTTTCTTTATCCAGTCTCTCACTGATGGGCATTTGGATTGGTTCTATGTCTTTGCTATTGTGAATAGTGTTGCAATAAACATACACGTGAATGTATCTTTATAACAGAATGATTTATATTCCTTTGGGTATATACCCAGAAATAAGAATGAGATCACGTCCTTTGCGGTGACATGGATGAAGCTGGAAGCCATCATCCTCAGCAAGCTAACACAGGAACAGAAAACCAAACAACCAATGTTCTCACTCATAAAAGGGAGTTGAATAATGAGAACACATGGACACAGGGCGGGGAACAACACACATCCCGGCCTGTGGGGCCGGGGCGAGGGGAGGGAGAGCATCAGGAAAATTGCTAATGCATGGACAGCCTAAAACCTCAGTGAAAACCTCAGTGATGGGTTCACGGGTGCAGCAAACCACCATGGCACACGTTTGCCTATGTAACAAACCTGCATGTTCTGCACATATATCCTGGGATTTAAAGTTAAAAAAAAAAAAAAAAACTTAGAAAAACGTATCTTTGTATTCTGGGCAAGTCAGAATATCCCCTCCACCCTTGTGTTTGGTGGAATTTACTTCCCTCTCAGATCGTCCTGGGCTGCAGTTCTTGCCTTCTCATGCCTCCAGTTCAGAGGCTAAGACGGCTGCATGAGGAGAGTAAGACTGCAGTGTGGGTGGAGGGAACTGCAGACGCTGGAGGCCCAGACTCTGACCCGCCAGGGATCGCTGGGACACATCCCCAGGGAGTGAAGCCTGTGCTGAAAGCCCAAATACAACTGAGAACAAGGTGAGGGCCTGGTGGGAATCTGCGGCGCGTGGACACACGGGGGTCAGGGGTTGGGGGCAGGATGAGGGGTCGGCTGGCGAAGCGGGGGTGTGCCCAGCTGAAGCATGGGATGGCACCCAAGCCCCACACACTGCTGCCATCGACATCCACCCCAAGGACCCTGTAGGACTCCTGAGTAGAGCCAGGGGCCCCTCCAAACACCTCCCACCAGTGGCTGGCGTCTCCCTTCTGACTCTGTAATTGAGGCTCTGTCTGCTTTTCTTCATCCCAAGCTTCCCACGGGTATTCTGGGGGAAAAGTCTGAGGTCTGGCCACGTTTCTGCCGGGCACCCGCACAGCCACGTGGCCCACGCTCAGGATCCCAGCCCCGCTCCTGGCCCCCGTGCACCCACACACCACCGATTCCCACCAGTCCCTCACCTTGTTCTCAACTGTAAGGGAATCAAGGCGCCTCCCCTGCCTCTCCATGAGTGGTCCTTGGCTCACGTTTCCACGTTCAGCACCCACCTTGTCACCATTCACGCCCCCCGCCTGCGGCTGGCAGCACTGTCAGGCCATCACCAGTGCCGCGACCCCACGGCCAGCAGGAAGGGCGCGGTGCCAGCGGGGTCTCCGCGGCCGGGCTCCGGCAATCCTGGCGTTTTCCTCTGCATCCTCCTACAAATATACACAAGATGTAACTTCAGGAGAGTTTCTCTTTTACTTTTCTTCAGGGAAGTAAAGCTCTGAGGTCATTACAGGTGCTGTTTAAAATGCAGGCTTTTACTTGAACATTTAGCAACATAAAATAAATGACAGTTATCGGGGGATTCACGGCAGCGCTTTGCCTCTGCACGGCTGTCCCTTATCTGTAAATGTATCCTTGCATACAAAGTCAAAGATTTCACTAGACGTTTATTACACCTATAAACTTTGGGGACAAATGGGCACGTAGGCATAGGAGGAAAACAAAACTAATTTTTCAGGACACAAGTTGATCACGAGCGTTTGACTGACATGAGAGGCGAGGCTTGCAGGGCATAACATCTGGTCATTGTTAAAGGTGTTTTGTGGTCATGTCCACAACATATTCAGGGATTCCACCGTCTTCCATAAATCGCATGGTTCTTGGCCTGAGGTTTCAGGCTACTCACAATACGTCCTTAGGGGCAGCATCTCCTTAGCAGGTTTGGGTAACGATTCACTTAGAAAAGTCATGGAAAGGGCTTAGTCCAGGGCCTGGTGCATAGAAGGGGCTTCATGAACGTGACCCTTCGTTGTTCCCTACACGTGTTATTTTCTCATGAGTGGCACATTTCTCATGCAGGAGAATGAGAACGGGAAACGCATTTACCAACAGAAGTTACCACTGGGTTAGAACAAACTGCGGGTTGACAGGCTTGATGGATCTGGTTATTTGTATTTGCCGAACTAAGTGGAGTGCCCTCTACAGTTCTCAGTTAGCAGAACAGTAGCACTGCCAGTGTCCTCCTTCCTCCCCAGCCCCATCTAGAGAAACAGGCTGCTGGCTGGTTGTAAATCAAAGCTTGGGTCTATGTGAATGCGACTTGGTGGATGAAGTTCAGTGTCCTGCTTCCAGCCTGTTCCTTGGGGAAATAGAGGAAGAAGATGTCAGATGTTCGGGCATGGTGGCTCACGCCTGTAGTCCCAGCACTTTGGGAGGCCAAGGCGTGTGGATCACGAGGTCAGGAGATGGAGACCATCCTGGCTAACATGGTGAAACCCCGTCTCTACTAAAAATACAAAAAATTAGCCAGGGTGGTGGGTCCCTGTAGTCCCAGCTACTCGGGAGGCTGAGGCCGGAGAATGGCGTGAACCCGGGAGGCAGAGCTTGCAGTGAGCCGACATCGTGCCACTGCACTCCAGCCTGGGCTACAGAGCAAGACTCCATCTCAAAAAAAAAAAAAAAAAAAAAGAAGTCAGATGCTGGAGAAAGGAGCTGGACTCCCTGAGGGGCTGCGTACTGGGGCCAGGGCTGTGTTCTGGCTGTGGGCAGGCTCCGTGCAATGCTTTGCCTGGTTATTTTATAATCATTGTGGGCACCTCATGGTGAAACTGCTGCTATTATCCATGCCCACGGACAAGGAAACAGAGACTGGAGACGGGAGGAAATCTGTCCAAGGTCATCCAGCTCTGATGTGGCCAGTGGGCTGTCACTGAAACCCGGGCATCTGTCTTGAGGGTCTGTGCTTTCAGATTTTGTGCCTCCTGCCTCCCCATGTAAGATCACAGACAACACGACCCACTCGTCCTAGCATAGTCTATAAAACAGAAGTGGGGAGTGCCTGTGACTGTGGCCTCGGGTTGGTAGCAGCGGACTCTTCTGTTCTGATTTTCCTGTTTCCTGCGGGGAGGAGATTTCCAATTCCAGGATAAACAGAGGGAAGTTCTAGAGAGTGAAGTTCTTCTACCTGGTGTGAGAAACACATGTATTATGACTCCTGGGATTCCAGCATGTTCTCTATCTATGATTTCATACCATTTTATCCTCTGTTTCAGTATTTATCTCCAATTTCAAATCCACTCCTCATGCTGTTGTGGCTAACTTCTCCTGGGGGTCTGACCATCCCGGAAGCCCACTCCTCCTCGATCACCTTGTAGCACATACACCTTTCACCCATCCCATTGGCCTGGAGTGCTGGCATGGCCCTTGCTCCCACGTGCTTGCTAAAGGTGCACTGGGCAGCTGGCAAGGCTGCCTTCTCTGTGCCCCCATCCTGCAGGCACTGGGGGGAGCCTGAGGGAAAGGGGGACTGAGAAGGAGTGTGAAGACTTGTATCCCAGCAGCACTGCTGCTCCACCGCTGCATGAGGGGGACTGAGGAGTGTGAAGGTTTTCACCTGGCGCCGCTGTGGCTTCCTCCGCTGCATGGCAGGCCTTGCATTCAACTGCAGCTGTGAGCTGGGCAGCACGTGGTGAGAGGCTTGCCCCTCAGTAAGATGCTTAGATCAGGATATTTTACAACGGAAAATCCCTCTGAGTCCACGGGAAGATGACTCTCTCTCAGGACACGAGACCTTTTCCTTGTCCAGCCCTGCAGCGTCTGCTTCTCTCCAGCGGCAAGGTAGGTGCTTCCTCTCCAGGCCGTCGCACCAGCGCAGTGAGTGTTTCCAGGTCCTGGGCCCAGCTGGGCACTGTATCAGCTGCTGGGGGGTTTCAGGAAAGGGGAAGTAAAAAGAATAGTTCTTGTTTTCATAGAACTGCAGTCTACTAGGACGGATAAGATATTAAACACGCACACACGCCCCATACAGCATGGTCAGGACGTGATGGAAAAACGTGAGGCAGCACCCGCGTCAGGTGAGGAGTCAGAGGGTGCCTTGAGGACCGACCCTCGTCCATCCAGCCCCAGAGGCAACAGAGGCAGCAGGGCAGAGACCCGGGAGGATGATTAGGTCAGAAGGAGTTGCACCCACAACGTCTTGGAGGCAAGAAAGCAGGTTTCATGTGAGGAGCTGGGGAAGTCCAGCATGGCTGAGTGAGGGAGGCTGGGGAGCAGGTGGGAGTGGGGGCAGGGGCACAGCAGCAGAGGCTTGGAGCCCTGGCTAGTGTGTCGATTTCCTTCAGGCAGTGGGAAGCCACCCAGCTTCCAGGTAGGACATGGGAGGGGCTGTCTCTCTGAGGGTGGTCCTGGGTGCTGAAGACCAGGGAGACGGAAGGCAGGAAGGGCGCTGGATGATAATGAGTGTGTCTGGGTTGAAGAGGGTGGTGGGGCAGGTCAATGGCAATGGGAAGGGTGGTCGGATGGGAGAGGCTGGGCTGGGACAGATTCTGCAAGACTTGTTGCAGTTTTGGGTGTTAGGATGTGACGAGGAAGAGGGGGATGTTAGGCAGAGTGACACCACTTGTCAAGAAGGCAGCTTACAGGGCCAGGGCCCTGTCCTTTTGGTCATTCAGCAATTCCTTGGCCCAGAGCAGCCCAGGGTGGGCGTGGCAACAATATCGCTGAGTGTTCCGTGAATTACAAAGGATGGAGGAGGGATGATTTTGTGGAAGAATTCCAAGAGGTTGCTTTTGGACGCTTTCATTAAATGTCTCCAAGGCATTTCAAAGTAGACGCTGCCAGCACCTGCTGGAGCTCAGGGCAGACCTGCGTGTGGAAGCAGAAGTGTGAGGCTGATGGGCCCATGGGCTGAGTCCAGGCTTCAAGAGGGCATGAGATCAGCTGGGAGAGGGAGCAGAGTGAGGAGAGAGGGAGAGGAGGGGACGGTGGCGGGTAGAGTGCTCAGCAGAGGTGGTGGGAGAGGTGAGCGTGCACCAGAGTGGCCAGGAGTCCTAGGAAAAACCGCACCACCTGCTGTGGAAGGACACAGGGAGACTGTGGCAAGAGCTGCAGGGAGATCAGAGACTGCCTGTTGGATTTGGTACCTTGGCCATGGCAGTGAGGGGTGAACCAAGCTGGGTGGGCATGGGCTGTGTGGCTAAACAGACTGTGGGGCAAGGGATGTCCTCTGGGAAAGGCTTGGAATCTGATGTTGGAGCTGGTTTCAGCTCCAACACAAGAAGCCTATCGATTCCTCCGGGGAATTACTTACTCCTCTGGGTCTGTTTGCTCATCTGTAAAAGGGGGGATTTTGGGCAAATCAATGCTCTCTTCCGGTGCTTGCTTTCCATGAGTTTTGTGGAGGGTCTGAGAAAGGTACCAAAGGGGGTCCGCTTGTTTTCTTCTTCGATTCCTCCTGCTGCTAAGAAACCCATAGCTGAGTTTTGGTGCCCCCAAAAGCCCAAATGAGAAGTTAGGCATCAAATGCTGCTGGGATACCTGAGCTGGCCGCACCGCTGGTCTCATGGGCCAGACAGAAGGAGACGGGGAAGTAGCACCAGCCAGTTACCCATCCAGCCACTTGCTCACTGCCCCTGCACAGTATGTTGGTCGTTGGTGGAGGTTTTGCAGTCCTCATCCCATGGATCCCAAGCAATGCCTGAATTCCTAAACAACTTCCCCAATGTAGAATGGGCAACTCCAGTTTAAGCCAGGCCTCAGCTTGCAGCCCCTAGCCCTGTTCCTGGGAAGCAATCGGTAAGAAAATGGTGAACAGTCCACCATTTTCACCCCACGGACCCACCATCACACTCATCCAGGAACTTGCACCTGATTATGGCCAGTGTGCCACCAGCCTGGCCATTGTGAGAAGAGAGAACAGAAGCACCTAGAGGTGGAGGTGAGAGCAGAGGACTGCACTTGGTTCCCAAGTTTGCAGAGATAGCCCAGCTCAGCACTTTCCTAGTTAGTGAAGACGTGCAAATGGACTCTGTAAGCACTTAATCTGGGAAGTTATTAGTTATGTAGTTGGCCGAAATTAGCTTTATGTACTGGGCATGACAGAGTTAGCTTTCTAAACAGGAATACTTTCTTGCTCATGTCAAATCTGTCTCTTAAATCACACACTCCAGAGAGAGTCCTTCTTTTATTTTTTGTGAGGTGGAGTCTCACTCTGTTGCCAGGCTGGAGTGCAGTGGTGCAATCTTGGCTCACTGCAACCTCTGCCTCCTGGGTTCAAGCGATTCTCATGCCTCAGCCTCTCGAGTAGCTGGGATCACAGGTACCTGCCACCACACCCAGATAACTTTAGTATTCTTAGTAGAGATGGGGTTTCACCATGTTGGCCAGGATGGTCTTGAACTTCTGGAGAGCATCGTCCTTGCAGACACGTTGGACTTTTGTTAGAAGAAACTCTGTTCCTTCAGAGCCAGGGGCCTCTTTGTCAGCACAGGCCAGCACAGATGTCCAGTGGGCCTCGGATGTCACTCCTACTGGCAGTTTCTGCATGGAATGTTTTTCTGCCACAGAAAGCTCTGATTATAAAAAGAAAATGGGCTGAGAAATTAGATGGAAACAAACATCAGTTCTGCTCTGTCAGGGAACATGGACTCGGCTCCACCTGGAGCCTCAGCTTGCAGATCCTGCCTGATTCCATTTTTATTAATGGAATCTGAGCAAATAGGTGTGCGTTTGCTAAAGGTGACCTGCTGAGCAAAGGACGGCGTGATCTCTGTGAGTGCGTCTGGAAAGGAGGGGAGGGGCTCGGTGGCCACAGAGGCATGAGCTGAGTCTTGGCTGCCCACGGGGCTGAGTCATAGTTGAGGCTTCGCGGAGCTTAACCAGTGATTAATCCCCTGACCACAGCTCCAGCCAAACAGCTCACGGCCTGAAAGCAAGTGCTTTCTGCTTTCTGGGACTCTCCTGTCCCTCTCAGGAGCTCCCCATTCTCCTTCTCTCTGGAGCTCGAGTCTCCAAAGCTGTGTGCTCTTCTTTGAATAATGGAAGATTTCCCTTTAGCCTCCTAAAATTAATGTGAGAAGCATTTCGGCTAACTCCTCGTAGGACTCTAAAAACTGCAGCGCTTATAACCTCAATCCTAAGTGGTGCTGAGAGACATTTCCGGGACTCTGTCCTAATTTGCATTTTGTGCACTCAAATGTTTGTATCAGGATGAGTCTGAGATGGTCTGAAAATAATGTTCCTGGCCTTGAGTCACTTCTTCTACAGGTGAGACTTCAGACAGACTCTGGGCACTCAGACCATTGCAGACGTAGTCTAGGAAGTGATGCTTAGGAGGAAAACAGCCTCTGGAAAGAGGCTGAGCCTGCTGGCATGCAGAGCTTCCCTTCCCCTGCGGCTCTTGGCTGAGTGTCACTCGGCACAGGGAGCTGAGGGGTGAGGCAGGCGTTAGAGGAAGACACAGCAGGCTGTGTAGCCCGCCCCTCTCTGCTTACCAGAAACTGCTGACCAAATGGAGCCCTCGGAAGTCAGCCCACTCAGGAGCTCGACCCTTTCCTCTTTCCTCTTACCTGTGTGAGCAGGACCCGGACCCTGCTTGGACTCCCACCTTCCTTAGAAACCAGCGCTGCTAAGACCTGGGCTACTGGGCTCTGGGCTCTGGTGTTCTGGATTCTGGCCCCAGAGCATGAAGTGCCACAGTGTCAGGGCAGGTTTTGATGCACGTGGCCCAGGATGAGGGGCTGTGCTGCATTAATTGGCTTATTCATTTGTTCATTAAAAAAACTGTTGTTGGCCTTTGAGGGACAAGAATTCATGAATCATAGGCTGACACACTGGCTGCTCCTGGTATCTGGATAGTCAACCTGGAGCCCCTCTGGACATGACAGGGCTTCTTCCTCTCTGGACTGAGAGTGCACAGGGCCACGGGCAGGTGACTAGATGACCCCAGGGGCACACTCAGCTGGGGTGTCTTTGAGTCTCCAGTGAAAATGGAGGCTTGGTGATCGGGTTCCAGTCCTGGTGGGACCCTGGCTCAGCCCAGCTGAACTGAAGACGCTCAGCAGCTCCTGCTGGCTCTGGGGACCACCAGAGAGCACGTCTGACCAGCACTTTCCGTGACTTCCTGGGGGAGCTGGAAGGTTCAGGACACCTGACATGTCTCTCAGCCATCTCTGTTTGCCCACCTGGGAGCCTTCACAACCAAACTTGAGATTCTGAATGAATGCCAACATGAGGCTCCTGTGCTGGCCTCTGCAGTTTCAACATGTGCTGTCGTTTCTCCAAAGGAATCCCATCCACCAGAGGCTCTCCAACCTGGAATGGTCTCCGGAAATAGGACTCACTTCACCGAGGTCCTAACTGTGTCCTTTAGGGGAAGGTGATTGCCCCAAATGCACTCAGCTGGGAGGTGATAGAGCAGGAATAATAACTATTATCTTTCCTTTAGCAATGCTAATGCCTGCGTCAGCCAGGGCGCCTGGGTTGCCAGATGCCTGTCCATTAGGTCAGTAATAGAACTCCATCTTTCACAGACAGATGTGTACAGACTGTTCTCCTGCCTTTTATAGACCCTATGGATATGGCAAAAAAAGGGAGGAATAAAAATGAATCATTTCCCACAGTTGACTGTAGTCTGTACAGCTCTTCTATATTAATTTGTAAAATCATTTTCCTCCATCTCACAACTAAATGGAATTAAGTGGAATGAAGGATATAAACCTCCTAAAATGACTGCTGGTATATAACAGGCATGCATACGCACAAAAAACACACACACATCATACATTCACAACACACATAACACACACACACACATGCAAACGTATACAACACACACAGAACGTACACATGCAGGCACACAAGACACACCCACAGTACACAGCATAGGCACACATGTTAACCATACACACCACACATATACATAACATATACCCAAAACCCACATGACATGTGCATACACACATAAACACAAAACCACACAAAGAACTACAACACATGCACACACACAACACACACCCACAACACACAGCATATGCACACACATAAACCATACACAGCACACATATACATAACATACACACAAAACACACATGACACATGTAAACACACATAAACATACACACTACACACATAACACACAATACAATGCATGCACACACAACACATATTCACAACACAGAACATATGCACACACATAAGCCATACACACCACACATATACACAACATACACCCAAAACACACATGACACATGCAAACACACATAAACACACACCACACAAAGAACACACAACACATGCACACATGCAACATACACCCGCAACACACAACATATGCACACACATAAGCCATACACACCACACATCTACATAACATAAACCCAAAACACACATGACACATGCAAACACACATAAACATACACACCACACATAATACAACACATGTACACACAACACACCCACAACACACAGCATATGCACACACATAAACCATACACACCACACATATACAGAACATACACTCAAAACATACATGACATACACATACACACATAAACAGACACACCACACAAAGAACATACAACACATGCACACACACAACATACACCCACAACACACAACATATGCACACATATAAACCATACATACCACACATACACACAACATACACCCAAAACACAAAGACACATGCATACACACATAAACATACACACAACACACAACATACACATTACACGCACAATGTGTGACCACAACACACACTACATATGCATGAATGCAACACACAGAGGCCACATACACAACATATACCTACAGCACACATAACATATGCACACACATAAACATACACACCATGCAAAACGTACATATACAACACATGCACACACAACACACACCCACAAAACCACACAACTCATACACACACACATACAACATACACCCCACACATACACACAACATATACCCACAACACACACACAACATACCACACATAATATATACACACATATGACACACACAATACACACATTACACACTCAACACATATACATTCCCCCTACACATGCACAGAATGGTCCCCAACCTTGTTGGCACCAGGAACCGACTTTGTGGAAGAAAATGTTTCCATGGACCGGCAGGACAGGGGAATGGTTTTGGGATGAACCTGTTCCACCTCAGATCATCAGGCATTAGATTCTCATAAGGAGCAAGCAACCTAGATCCCTTGAATGCGCAGTTCATGGTAGGGTTTGTGCTCCTGTAAGAGTCTAATGCCTCTGGTGACCTGACGGAAAGTGGAGCTCAGGTGGGAATCCTTTGCTCACTGGCTGCTCACCTCCTGTTGGGCAGACCAGCTTGTAACAGGCCATGGACTCATCCTGGTCTGTGGTCTGGGGGTAGGGGATCCTTGTGTTACTCCTTGCAGGAAAACTGTAAAAGCAGAGCATGGATCACTTTTCCAAAAGAGGAAACCAGGCATGAGAGGCAGAGGAAGTTGTTGTGAAATCATGGCACAGGACCAGCAAGATGCCCAAATGCACTCTCCTGGGCCAGTGGCCTCGCGCGTGTGTTACACAAATGTACACAGTGAAACAGCTAGCAAGGGATCATGTGTCTGAGTTGCTCTGGGCTTTTCAGTACTGCTGTGCTTTCTCCCCAAAGCCATCCCAGCTGTCCATGTTCCTCCTCTGCCATTCACTCTACTCAATATCTGTCTCATTTAAGGGAGACTTTAGAGTGTCACTTCTGAGCTGTGTTTCCAGGAGACCCAGCTCACTAGGGAAGACAGGGTGAACATACGGAGGTCATTAATTATCGTTTGGCAAGTTATCTTCATTAATATGTTGGAAATAGTAGTATTAGTGTTAAAACTATTTTAGAGAGATAAAACATACATGAGACTGTTAAATATAACTTTAATATTTTAAATGGAAATGGTATATGCTTCTTAGGCTCAGGAAAATTTCTAAAATATCTCCTCATTTTTCTGGTGTTTTTTATGGAAAAGATCAAAAACAGCAAAACCTAGGAATTGCATGCTATTTGTTCTAATTTAAAACTATAACCTGAGAGACTGATGAATTAGATAATAGTGTGGAATACTGGAATAATATTTCCTCATTATTTGTGCTGTTCCAAATATAACAGTTACAGATAAAACACAATATTCTGTTTAATCTGTATTGTTAACATTGTTTCCATCACTCTCTTACCTAGACAATCAATGAAATAATAAACCAAGCCCTGATTTGTGGCACTACCAATTTCTGTGGTGTAAATGCTCCCACCATGACAGACTTCTGAGTTTAAGCTCTTCACCTGGCAGTACTGAGCACAGAAGTGGGAGGAGATGCACGAGAGTGCAGCATGACAGAGCACTCCTGTCACACAGACACGATGGGCCGAAAACACTTCAAGAACACAGATGATAGTAACGTATGGAAACATAATTGGAAAATGATGGATTTTGAATACTTATTACCTTTGTTTTTAACAGAATTTATTTAAAAGTGAATTATATAATTTAATTTTGAGTAATGGTCACGTTTAACCAATGAATTGCAAAATGCCTGATTGTTGACATTTTTACAAGCTGATACAAGGATTCAGGCTGAGGCAGTACTAGTTTTCTGGAGCATGCTCTTCTCACTGTGGAAAGCAGAACATCAAAAAGGATGAGCAGAGACACACAGTGTTTCCTACAGTCCTTTGCTCAGAACAGGTGTGCCTTCACTTCCTCTCAATTCCCATTGGCCAAAGGAAATCACATGACCAGACCCCAAGTCAGTAGAATGGGCTATATGACAGTTCACCCTGAGAGGAGTGGTAAGGTGTGGAGCCAAGGAGAATTTTGAATGAGTGATACAGTTTACTAAAATTTTGAATGATAATTTAGCTGGGTATAAAATTCTGGATTGACCTTAATTTTACCACAGCGTTTTGAAATTGCCATTCGATTATCTTCTGATGTATATTATCGATAATGAGAAATTCACTCTCATTTAATTATTCTGTAGGTAATTCATCTTTCTTTCTAGTGGTTTTAAAGATAGTTTCTTTGCTCCTGATCTGTATTTTCACGATGGTTAATTTAAGTATGGGTTTATTTTTTCCCACTTAATACTTAAAGTGTGCATGTTTTTCATCAAATCTCTAAACCTTTCAGGTTTGCTTCTCCATCATTCCCTTATTTTTTTCTAAAATTTCTTTCAACTTCATATTTGAGCCTTAATTATCTGTCTTTCCATGCTGCATTTCATTTCATTTGAATTCCACGGTGCTGCCTTATATTCCTCTTTGTTTCTCACATAGAATTGGTAAGTCTATGACAATTTCAATTTAATTGACTGTTTATTTCTAAGATTTATTATTGATTCATTTTATACCCATTTGCATTTGTTTCATTTCTTTCTGTTTTTATTTTCCACTTTCTTAATTATTAATGGACATTATATACCCTCATTTGTCTTTTTGAGCACATAAAATATAATTATTTCAAACTACTTTTAGTTTCTTTAGAGTGATTTTTCACCTAGCGTAAATCATTGTTGTAATTATTGATTTCGTTGGCTGTGTTTTTAAGCCTTAATAGTCCTTACACGTTCTGAATTTTTGTTTGGGAGGTAATTTGTCCAACTGGTTCTGTTGTTCTGTTGTTTATTTCTCTCTTCTTCTATTGTTAGCCTTCCAGCAGTGTCATGATTGCCATTGGATCCCCAATCCAGAACCACATCTTTGAAGGTGGTGCAGGGCCTCAGTTTTGACATGGTGTTGAGGCCACACCAGCTCCAATCACTGAGTGAGTGAGCGAGTGAGTGAGTGAGTGAACAGGTTGATGTAGCTGCTGGCTGGAGGTCTTTTCCAGTTCTTCCTGCTTCTCTGTTCATTTATTTTCACAATGGCTTGGGGTAGCAGTTCACAGTGTTGTGATGTGCAGCTTTGTTGTACAAGAGGGAAGAGTCACATGCCACACCCTGACTTTACTCTGTAGCCTGACTCTGCTGCCACATCTCATGTGTAGCGTTTTTAGCCACCTTTGTCCTGTATGAACCAAACTCCTGCAGCTGCTGCTCCCTGTGCCTGGAGGCCAGTGATGCCCTGGCCTCAGCCCTGTTTACAGCTCAGCATTCTGCTATTTCTGATTCACAAAGCATGATTTATCTTGCTTCTGAGCCCTGCATTGTCTTTTCTTTTTTTCTCCTTTTTGTATTTCATCTACTATCGCTATGTTTTGGGGGCAGAGGAGATGCATCAAATCATAACTTTACAATTATGCCAGCTTGACCAAAATCCCAGCCATCTGATCTTGGCTGCCAACTAGCCTGGAGGATCCCTGAGTCTGGAGATGACTCTTTGTAGTGATGTGAGAACAAATTAACCCATGGGAAACCAACTCATATGTGCTTGACTCAAAGATGAATATCTTAAAAAACATTAGGGACACTCTGGCAAACCACACCATGAAGAGATGGGACGCAGTTGCTGTTTGTTTACAAACCACAGAAGACTTGAGGGAATTGAGAGAAAGTTCCATTTCTGTAGTCATTTGGAAAAAGAACAGATAAGAGTTGTGAAGTTTAAAATATGCCTCCATGTGCTTGGCTACCTCATACATCTGCATGAGTAAAGAGATTATATGTGACCCACAGAATAACAGAATTTTCCATTTTGCAAGAGCAAGTAAAACAAGGGTTTTATCTCATCCCTGCATTGTCCCATCCAATCACGTCCTTAAATTTCCTTTCTGATAATTTTGTCTACCAAAGAGTAGAAGATCTGAAGAGACTGCTCCACAGGACAAAAGGGAATCAATAACTAAATAGGTCACGAGAAACTGGAGAAGCCGTCTTGTCACTGAGGATTTGTGAGGATCAGAAGAGGGAATCAGAGCCCATTAGCCACGGCCCTGACAAAGGAGGTTTCAAACACACTCAGGCAAGACCGGAAGGCAGGCTCCCATGGCCAGGACCATGGGAGAGAAGGAGCACAAGAGCATGATAAAATACAATTTGGTTGTGTCATCACACATTAAGGAGAAAAAAAAAAGAAAGTTAACCTAAAAATGTCAAAGTCTTTCTTCTGAGGAGGGCTTGAAAGAGGGTAGTGACAACAATGGTTATGACCATTGAAGACAGACTCCACAAAGTGTGTCACAGAGGTGGGTTCTTCATGAGACCTGGAAAACATGCCAAAGGAGAAAACACTATTCTAAATGTTCTCGGCAAGCAAACATATCATGCCTGTTCAAGTGTCCTGTTTGGGGCCACTGATGAGATGGTGGTACATGAAAGTTCTCCTCAGTTCCGAGTTTGCTTCTATTGTCACTTAAGGGAATGGTCTTCAGATAGCAGGGAGTAACCTTGTCATTGGTAAAATTGGTGCAGAATATTCAGAAAATGAGGGGAGATTGTATGGTGGCCCAGAGGACATCCTGGGAACATTGGCCAAGAAGCTCCCTCCACCTGGACTATGGACATTGGAAGGCTCGTGAAGATCAAGCAAAGCACGAGTGGCTGAACAAACACATCAAGCCAGTCCAGCTTCAGCGAGATGTAGGAGACCGAGATGCGGGGTACCTCCTTGTGCGTTTGACGGCAATCATGGACGAGGTTTAAGAAGATGCCGTTAGATAGTTGCTGTGTTTACAAGTAGGAAAAAAGAAGCTATCATGGGAACAAGCCCGAGTTGACAAAACCAAGCTTTGGCAATTACTGTCATTTCTTTCTTTGGCAGTTTTACCAGAAGGACAGGCAGGGAATGTAATTGATGTAGCTTGAGAGACTTCACAGCTGATGTAAGTGTCCACCTGCTGCCTGTGTTTCTGGCCTGGGCACCAGGCAGGGTCATGATGTGACAGGACAGCTCTAGAAAGAGATGCCATCTACTCTGTGACTTTCTTTTTTTTGTCTAAACATCTGAAGTTCTTTCAAGTTCATCTACACCTGGAATGTTCAGCCCTGAGCATCGCGGAGTAGAAGGTCATGCTTCCCAGAGGGGCGGCGCTCACGACCAAGGGATGCAAGCATGCATCCTTACAGAGACATGTCCATCTCTTAGGGTGTTTGCCCAGGTGGTGCCCAAGACTCAAGGAGCCTGGCAGCAGCCATGCCACACTGGCTCAGAGGGCATTTGGTGTCAATCAGAGTTCCAACTCTTTTTTTTTTCTCAAGAGCTACTTTCTTTTAAACTGTGAATTATTGTAGAAACATTAACTGATTAATTCTCTCAAGTTATCACCATTCATCTGAGAACAGCCAGTTGAAGGAAAGGTTGGAGATTAAGTCTGACCCAGAATAAGGGCTTCTTGTTTGGGGTCTGGAGTCTCATTTGGATGTTGCATATGCAGCATTTTATTGGAGGTCACAAGGGGAGTCAGGCTTCCGATAAAGTCAACCAAATGAGCATCCCTCGAGGGGTGTTGGGTTGCTCCACAGTGCAGATACAGGCGTTATGGGAGCCCTCCGTTCAAAACAGGAGGACTGGCCAAGCCCATCCACAGAGGTCTTCAGAGTGCTGCACAGCTGGATAAAACACCAGTGGACAGGTTTACCCTGAGCTTTCCTATGTTTACTGAAGCTGCCCATGGCCTGCTCTGCTCAGCCAAGAGATCACAGATGAGTCCCTGGATTTTTAATGTGAGGACGACGTAGTGAGCAGGATAAGGGGAAGAGCATGCCTCCATCCCTCCCTATCTCTGGGGAGTTGGATGCAGCTGTAAGGTTTGAAGGCTTAGTGTGTGGCATGCTCTGTACACAGCCACAGTGGGCTGAAGACCAGGCAAGGGAGAGCCTGGACCATGGGAAACTGCACAGCACAGCGTGAGGATGAAGTCAACCAAATGAGCGTGGAGACGTCAGACCGGCTCGTGTGAAGAAGATGCACGTGGCAGACAGGCCCGGCCACTTGAGGACCTCTTGTGTGGAGACTGCCTGAGATGGGTGCTGTAGCCCCAGCCCTCATCCACGAGTCTTTCCTTATCTTCTATGGCATCTGAGGTGGTGTCTTAGTTTGGAATCTTCCAGAAGCAGACTCTGAGGGAAGCATTCTAGTGCACAAAGTTTATTTACAAGAAGCAAGCATTGTCGGGGGAACAGGGACCTGAGATGGGGAAGGGGAGGAACCCATGAATGGGGTGTTCTCAGCCCATCACCAACAGTGACCAGAGGTGAGCCCATGGGGAGAACTCTGCAAAATGGTGTAAAACACGTGCTCCATGGGATCCCCTGAAAGTTGAGGGAGCTGGGGTGTTTGTATCCCAATACCTGTGAGTCTGTGGTTGTGGGCAGACCCTAGGAATGGGAATATCTGGTACTTTACCTGGGTACGTAAAGTCCAGTGGGTGTGGGCAGCGAGTCAATGGCATCTCATCGGCTACCTATGGCCTGATGGCTCCAGGCCGGTCTCTAGAGGTTTCCTCAGCTTTGGAGTATCCATGCCCTGCAGAGACTGCCTGGGGGGCTGCTCTCCTGTGGCCCATGATGTCCTCCATTTTGCCTGGTGCTTCTCCTCCCAGTGGACCTACTGGATCATCAGGCCGGGTCCACCAGTCTCTTTAGCCATTGCACTGTTGGATTCAGTGGCACCCATACCCTGGCTAATTCATACATTCAAAGTCCATTCAGAACCTACTGTGTGTGCCAGGATGGCTGCAGGGGTGACCACAGACAAGCTCCTGCAAATAACTATGTACAGAGTAGATGGCAGTCCTCTCTGAGTGATGTAAAGCGCAATGGATGAGTCTAGCAGAAAATGGAGAAACCTATTCTAGTCATTTTCATGGAGTCAACATAAATTCGTGGGCCACTCACTGACCATGCTGGGGATGCAAAGGTGGCAAACAGACAGGGGCCTGGTCAACGTACTGAAGAGGAGAAGCTGTAAGTGCAGCTGTATTTTTTTTTCTTTTTTTTCTTTTCTTTTCTTTTTTTTTTTTTTTCTGTCACCCAGGCTGGAGTGCAGTGGCGTGATCTCGGCTCACTGCAACCTCCACCTCCTGGGTTCAAGCAATTTTCCTGCCTCAGTCTCCTGAGCAGCTGTGATTACAGGCACCTGCCACCACACCTGGCTAATTTTTGTATTTTTAGTAGAGACGGGGTTTCGCCATGTTGGCCAGGCTGGTCTCGAACTCCTGACCTCAGGTGATCTGCCCACCTTGGCGTCCCAAAGTGCTGGGATTACAGGCATGAGCCACCATGCCTGGCCTGTGTTTTTTGGAGGGACCACTAGGCTGCAGTGTGGAAAATACCTTTAGCAAGGTGTGGAGTGTGCAGCGGGAATGTGGAGAAGCTGCATAGCAGAAGCGATCCTCACACTGTGTGAGAAGATACAACTCTCTGGTGTGTTTCAGAAACAGGAAAATACGACCTCGTAAAGCAGCATTGCTAAATCAAAAGGTTATTAATTATCTCATAACGGTGATGACAGGGGAGGCACATAATTTTCTCACCAACATTGTAACTCGAAACATCACCCATAACTCATCCAAGCACCATGCTGAAACTGTAGGAATTATTCTTGATTCATTCCTCAATTCCCCATTCCCTCTATCACCAATCAATTTCCAAGTCCTGTAAATTCTGCTCTTCCATATTTGGCAAATCCATCCAGTTTTCTATTCCCTGGTCTAGACAACCACCATCTCTCATCTGGTTTATCCCCATCGCTCCTGACACATCTTTCTGCTTCCATGTTTACCCCCTTCGGACCTCCCTCCTCTCCCTAAATATCTGACCAGTTCACTCCTTCCTGGGGCTCTGGTGTCCGGGGTGAAAGCAGTGAGGCTGCATCGATCCTCGGTCCTACGTACTCCCTCTGCCCAGCTCCAATGAAAGCTAATCCACTCCTCTCTGTGATGCGTGGGTTACAGATTCCAACATGCAGAAATAAACGTACAAGTTTGCACTCTAAACATTTTGGAATTCCAAGAAGCATATTAATTTTGTCAGATCTTGCAAGGTGAAATTTCAGAATACATCTGCCTCCTGAAGGCTCATGTTTACAGGCTCACAGGAATAGACTTTTATGTAAGCTGTGGTTTCTACTTCCAGCAGAATTACGAGGCTATTACATTATCTTATAAGTTATTATTTCTGTCGTTCCAACTCTGACCAGGACTGATGAGTGAATATGTACTTTAAATGAAAAATAATTAAAGAGATAATTGAACTGTTTTAAAATCTTAACCTGAATTTGAACTCAATTGTTTTTAGTTCAAAATGTAGGCAGACTCAATAGGGGATGAGAATCTCCTTGCATTCATTTCTGAACTTCTATTTCAGGCAATTACCTCGGTTCTTGTTGGTAATCTTTTCCTTTTAGTAACAGATTAGTAATCAAAAGTTGAGAGCTTTCAATTTGCAGTTTCATTTGAAAGTTAGGAGCACAGAGTTTGCTGGCATGCAACCACTGTCTTCAAAATCGCTATAATATTCCTGTTGCTAAAAGAGCATTTAAGAAGAAGAGGCAAGGTACGGAGACACAGAGAGATAGAGAGAGAGAGAAGACATAGGAGAGAAAACAAAAGTAAATTCAGCTTCCTGAAATTTCCTCCAAATTTTGCTGACATTCTAAAAGGGCTAAAAAATTACTGGGGGCATTGTATTTTAAAGGAGAACACCGAGGGGGGATTTGCTGTGTGCTAGTGTGTGGGTTTGTGTGTGTGTCTGTGTGCCTTTGCACAGGTGCATTTGTGCACATGGGAACATTCACGCTGACATTTAGTGACTTGTGCACAGGAACAAGGAGGAGAGCAGAAGCAGCTGTCAAACACAGGTGCAGAGAAGGACGGAAAAATTCTGCCTGGACCCAGCAGGTGAAGGAAGGGGTCACCTAGGAAACCCCATGCCTCACCCAGGTCAAAGTTTCTGAATGAAATGGGCACATTCTCTCTTCACTGTGGAGATCCCTTGAAGAAAGAGCTAAGGACATCCTGGAAGGGCTGCCTGCGTGGGCCCAGGATCCACGGGAAGCCAGGTGTCCCTGACAGAACTCGGACCCTGCCTTTGCAGAAGGTGCACATTCAGTGGTTCCCTCTTTTAAAATCAGCTTCAAACAACCCCACACTTGAATGGCTCTGGACGTCTTCCACCGGGCCTGAGCATTCATAAAGTTTCTGTGATGTGGGTGAGCCTCCAGTTGCTCTGAATTTCTAGGAAAAATCATAGCTCTGTTTTAGAACCAGATTTAAGATTGTGTCCATGAAGACACGGGACCCCATGACACAGTCCAGAAACCGCAGCCGATGTGCCGTGCCTGATTTCAGGGTGACGCTGGGCTCTCGGGCTGGGCCGCAGGCTGACTGTGCAGGTCTGGGACTGTGTTGGATGCCACTTGGCCCCCTTTGCCCCTTCTTTTGATGACCCCTGATCTGCCAGGCGTCCACCTGCCCCACCCTGTGTGGGTGTAGGGCATCAGGTGGAGCCCCTCTCCTCACAGCCTCGGAGATGCCAGCCAGGGAGACCTGAAACTCACAGTGGCATTTATCTGTGTTTAATTGCAAACTGTCATCAGTGCTAAGAGGGCAAAAACAGTGTGCTACTCAGAGGGCTCCAGGGGAGGGAGCTCCTGGGTCCATGCGCAGAGCCAGGCAAAGCGTCTCTGGAAAGGCTCAATTCAGCTGAAATCTGGAAATTATGCATTCATGACGGAAGGAAATGGTCAAAGGTGAAGTTTGGGAAAGAGACAGTGGCTGGACAGGCTGAGACGGCAGCCGCTGAGAGGCCTGCTCTCTGCTGCCATTCTGCATCCCCAGGCCGCCTCCACGGCCCCACCCTGTCCCTGACTCCATTGTTGCTGTCTGCCCCAGCCCGTGCTCCCGGAGATCAGAGTCTGCTACCTGGTTTTAGGGGTGCAGTTTTGGGAAACAGGGTGAGGGCCAAAGGGAACGCAACAGGAAAGAGTGGGAAGCTGTGGGCTCTGTGGTCAGCTGCACCGGGAGGACCCTGCATCCTCCTGCCTGCTCCTGAGATGCCTCCTCCAGAGTGTCTGAGAGCCTCATCCGGGATCACGTGTCAGGCTGGTAGGGGCAGTGCAGAGGTGCCCTGGGTCAGCACATGCCCTGTGGTGCCTCGATTGCCTCACAGGCCTGGGTCATGGGTGGATGAGTGCTGATAGGGAGAGGGGCACCTGTGACATTTCATGCCCCAGGCTTGACAGGAAGGCTCTTCAGCGGTGAGAGGCATGAGGCGGGAGCTGTCAGGAGGCACCAGGTGGGGACGGAGCCCATGAAGCTGCCCCTTGCTCAGGGACGGACAGAGCAGAAGGCAGCATTGAGACAGGACAGGCATACAGGTCCTGCTGCACCGCCCTGAGGTCTCTCTTCCATAACACAGCCCGGAGGATATCAGCCGGTCCATCACACTGTGCCCTCCTTCCTACTGGTCTTACCACAAACTCCAAACCGTTGATCACGGTCTGGGTGACTGCTATGGATGGAATGTGTGTGTCATCCCCCAAATTCACATGTTGAAACTTTAACTCCCAAGGAGCCGGTACGAGGAGTGGGGCCTCTGGGAGGGGAGTAGGCCACCAGGCAGGGCCCTCACGGATGAAATTAGTGCCTTATACAAGAGACACAAGAGAGGCAATCTCAGCCACCCTTCCAGGTTTTCAGGATTCGTGGGCTGTAATTCCACCGGAGAATCCAGGGAATCCCAGGCTGCCCCGCCATCATGTCCACCTGGCAGAAGCAATGCTTTCTGCAAAGCAGGACTCCTGGCTCCTCTCCAGAAGCTTCTGCACATGCAAGTGGGGAAGGTCTTTCCATAAAAGCATCACATTGAACACCCAAGAACCGTCAGCATGAAGACCAACACCCATACACCACCGTATCTTTTGGTTCACGAGACTATTCCAAAGAGATGCTGAAGTAGGTCCTCAGCAGCGAGGAAAGCCTTTGACCCAGACACTCTAAGTTGTCTGGAGGCAGGACGTTCAGATGCAGGTGCCAGCAGGTCTGAGGCCTCCCCGGCACATCTGGCAGGACCCAGGCAACACTCCCTGCACCCCTGTGTTTGGAGGAGTGAGGGGCAGTGGGGACCCCCAGGCGCAGCTCCAGAGAGCCTCCGTAGATAGGGCCTGCCCGCCTGCCTAGCAGCTGTCTGCCAGCATCACAGGAACACCACCCCAGGCTGCAGGCCCGGCTTCTGACGTGCCTCTTCCCAACCTGCTCCTGCTCCAACACTGCGCACCCTGGGCCTTTCCTGGAACAGCTGGCCTAATTCCACAGCTGAGATCCTCTTCTTCAAGTAAATTCCGTTTCTGGGCCCACACCTGTGGCTGGCATAAGTGTTGACAAGGTGGCTCTGGAGCCTGGCAAACCTGGGAGCACATCTGGGGTCCAGCAGTTTCTGGCTGTATACCGTGATTGAGTTGCTTCTCCTGTCTGACTCTCTGTCTTCTTCTCTGTCTGGTGGGCTTAGTGAGAGCAACAGCAGCCCAGCATGTTTGCAGGACTGCAGGAAATAATGAACATACGGGGCACGTTCCAGAGCTGGGATGCTCCTACTCTCAGACCCCTGTGATGGCCCCTGTGCTAGGCTTGGACAGCACGGAAGCTGGGTTAGGGTCCCAGCCCTGCGCTTGCTTGCTTTGTCTCTAGAGCTCCTGTGGCCTCAGTTGTACCTAGGAAAATGGAGATTGACAATGGGACCTTGCCCAGAAGATTGCCGTGAGAATTACAAGAAGGGAACCCTGCAACGTGCGTGGGGCAGCTGCTGGCACATTTGGAGAGCTCGGTCTATGCGAACGCTTATTATATGTCCCTTTTATGCTGCCCTCCCCAAATGCGATCCCTGCGCACTCCCATTTACCAGCGCTCTTCAAAACCTATTGCCAAGGGAACCAAGCGAACCCAAATTGTAGAGGCCTATTTAGATTCCCAATAGAATCTTGAATATTATTCAAATTAAACATGGTTTGGACAGGGGAACATGTTCTGTTAATATGGGAAAGTACAACCTGCTTAGGGATGGGCTTGATAACAACTAAAAATAGATGCTAGAAACTATTTCTGCAGAAGTTCACTAAATCCAGGAGTCCCCTGGGTGCAAGCAATGAATTTCTGCAGAGAAAATGAGGCCTTTTTCCCCTTACTGCATTTAACCAGCCACCTTTTTTCTGTTAACTGATATTATCCTAGAAATTATCAGGAGGCTGATGGAAAACTCACCTGCCATCTACTCATTCCAATTCAGTCTTCCAGAATTTCTTTCAAGTCCAGATTTGATGTTCATATTGTGTTTAGGACTATCAAATTCTTTATGAAGATAGAAATGGGGAATCATTTAGACAATGGCTCTGAAATTTCAAATATATTAATTCTGAATTCATGCTAGGAGTAAAAACCAAATTATACTTCCCAGAAATACTTATTAGATAAATCTGTATGAGTAGATAGGATTCGATAGGAGTCCTAATACTTGTCCACACTCTTGTGTTTAATCAGAACGTATCATCATCCTAAATGGTAAACCAATAAAGACTTCAAATACAGTTTTAAGCATCTGAAAGCCAGAGGGTATTTGCTGTTTTTCTCAGTAACCGTGTATTTTTTTCCTGTTGCCTACTTCCTATTTTCTATATCAGTAAAAACTTATTGAATATGACTTGGGGGGTTTGTAGGAAACTAATTGAAATAATGTTTTATGTAATGACAACATTTTGGAAAAGCAGTGATGATAAAAAATCGTGAACAAAAGACCACGTCTCACAACTTCTCTGTGCCTCCTCGTCCTCTATTTTTAAATTGTTAATCAAAGCAGCCGACTTATTGCTTAGGGGGAGATAGAATAAATCTTCATATCCCCAAAGCTTTTTAAATTATTCACCGTGCTTACTACTTTGCTTCTGAAGGGAGATTATCCCTTTTAATTGGAAATCTTCTATTATTTGTGCCTGAAATGTTTGAAATAACAAGTTGAAGCTCAGCCACTATTAATAGCCTGCTGCCAGGGAACGTAATGAAAGACGAGGCTGCATGAAAGCTATTCATCGCAAGGCATATTAACCCAGCCATTTTCATTAATCATGCCCCAAACCTGCTGCACAAATGGCCCAGGTCCTCTCTGTATTTTACCAAGTGTTTCAGAATTCCAGCCCCTCTCTTACTGAAGGCAACACTGTCATTTCCTCAGTGATACCACTCTGAGGATTAGGTTATTATCTTTCAACAGCACACCAAGCACACAGGCACACACAGACACACACACACAGTGTCTTCCTCGTGAGGGTGGATGCATGGATTGTGCCTGTGCCTTGCTCTAGGAAGTCCAGCCTGTGGGGGCGTCACCCACACGATGGCCGGACCATGGTGCTCTTTGATGAGTGGGGACCAAGAGGAGATCCCAGGACTCCAGTTGCAGATTGTAAAGATCACATTTTTCTGAGACATGCATCCTCTTGTTAGTAATAATATCACCCCAATCCCTGAGAAGGCTTTTGTCTCAAGTAACTTGACAGTCACTTTGGATCTCAACTACATTCTTTGTTGGCGTCTATCTAACACATCTAATGGGTAGCCAGAATCAGGTGCAAAGAAGAGATTCCGAAAGACACTGGGACTCACAGAAACTGGGGAAAGGCTTCTAAGGAAAACAGAAAGGAGGCCAGGGGCACAAGTCAGCTCAGTGACCTGGGGAAGGCTGCGTGCCCTGGAGCCTGAGACCTCGGCCCCCACCCTGCTCAGTGGCCCTGGCTCTCTCATCCTCAGGGTGGGATAAAGTGAGTCTAGCCATATTGGGTTGTGGTGAAGGATGCACAGTCATTCATTGACGGGCTCTCTTAGCACAGCCCCTTGCACGCTACTCAGTTAATATTTGCTGTTATTACACAACTTTCCAACGCAATGGAAGGGAGCCGTAAGTTTTCTCTTTCTTTTCCTTCCTCTTTTTCTCCTTTTCTTCCTCCTTCCCTTCCTTCCTCCCTCTCTTTTTCTCTCTTTCCTTCCTTGCTAAAATCTGTGTAGCAACAAAATTGTACACACAGCATCTTTCTGAAAAGTGTCCATGCCCCCGTCTCCCCTCACACACTCACATACATTTCTCCTGAAAATTAGCACTGGATTGCCACCTTGAAGATGAGAATAAAAGGGAATTCACCCAACATGTTCATGTGAAATCTTCTGGGTCAAGACGAGACCCATGCCTTAGGTTTGCAGGCCCAGGCACGCGTGGCCTCCCTCACAGGCACTCCTGTGCCTGCAGAGGCATAACTTTGCAAGCCCATCAGCCCCTTGCATCCTCCATGCCCTGAGCCCAGCACTCCACAGGAGTGTCATCTGAGTATCAACCGCACATGGAGGGCCCAGCTATCCCCAGAAATAGAGCTGAGGACGGCTTCATGCTAGGGGCCCATGTACAACAGGTCAGCCAAGGACACCATCAGACGGCTCTTCTGTAAAGAGCCCATTTCACAACTCACAATTTGTCCTAGAATTTAGCAGGAGGGAAGTGACACTTCCCCAGTGGCACGGTATTTTCCTTGAATCAGACGGGAAGAACGATTTCCCTTTGAGTCACGAAGGCCAAGACGGTGAGTTCCAAATTTAATATTTAAATAGAGTAACTACAGAGACATATTTTGCTATAATTATCCAATTATTTCCTCATATTGCAATTACGGAGCTAAAAAAATTATACACACATACACATTTTTCGTTTAAAAAGTACTGTTGATTTATGTATAATTTACATACTATACATTCACAAATTTCAAGTGTACAAATCAAGGGGTTTTAGTGTGTCCACAGATACGTGCAACCATTGCCACAGTCACATTTAGGACATTTTCTTTTTTCTTTCTTTTCTTTTCTTTTCTTTTTTTTTTTTTTGAGATGGAATCTTCTGTCGCCGAGGCTGGAGTGCAGTGGTGTGATCTCGGCTCACTGCAACCTCCGTCTCCTGGGTTCAAAAGATTCTCTTGTCTCAGCCTCCCGAGTAGCTGAGACTACAGGCGCATGCCATCACACCTGACTAATTTTTGTATTTTTAATACAGACAAGGTTTCACCATGTTGGCCAGGCTGGTCTCAAACTCCTGACCTCGTGATCCTCCTGCCTTAGCCTCCCAAAGTGCTGAGATTACAGGCATGAGCCACTGCACCCGGCCGAGGACATTTTCGTTATAACCAAAAGAAACCCCATACCTGTTAGCTGCCACCCCAATCTCTCCGCTACTCCATTCTGCACCTCCCAGTCCCTGGCAACCACCCATCTACTTTCTGGCTCTGCAGAATTGCCCTATTCTGGACCTTTTGTATAGATGAAACCGAACAATCCATGGTCTTTCGTGACTAGCTTCTTTTGCTTGGCACAGTTTTCAAGGTTCACCCGTGTTCCGGCGCCAGCGCCTCCTTTCTTCCTAGGGCTGAATCACATGCCGCTGTGGGGCGAGAGCACTCTGTGCATCTCCATCCGCTGATGCACGGTTGAGCGGTTTCCACATTGTGACTATTGTAAATAATGCTGCTGTGAAAATGAGTGCAAAGGTTTTATATGAACACATGTTTTCATTTCCACCGAGTGTATGTATGCCTGGGAAGGAATTTCTCGGTTTCACCTTTGAGGAACGGCCTTTTCCAAAGTGGCTGCTCGTTTTACACACTAGCAGTGTAAAAGGAATTTAATGTGTCTACACGCTTAATAATGCTTTCCTCTTCTTTCTTTTCTTTCTTTCTTTTTTTTTTTTTTTTTTTTGCTAATTAAAAATGTTTGATGTTACTTGGCTTTCTTTACAGGTGGGAAAAAACAGTCTCTTCAATAAATGGTACTGGGAAAACTGGATATCCTTATGCAGAGGAATGAAATGAGACCCTTTCACCATATGCAGAAATCAAATAAAAATGGAGTAAAGACTCAAAGGAAGACCTGAAACTATGAAACTATCAGAAGAAAATATTGGGGAAACACTTCAGGGCATTTGTCTGGGCAAATGTTTTTTTTTTTTGGTGTGTGGTGGGGAAGACCTCAAAAGCACAGGCAATGAAAACAAAAATAGACAAGTAAGATTATTTCAAACTGAAGAAACCCTGCACATCAAAGGAAACAATCAGCAAAGTGAAGAGGCAACCTACAGAATGGGAGAAAATATTTGCCAACTACTCGGTGGAACTCTTTAAAACAGCCATCCTATTGAGTGGGAAGTGATATCTCATGGCTTTGATTTGAGTTAACCGTGTGGCACATATTTTCATGTGCTTATTAGCCATTCGCTTATCTTCTTTGGATAAATCTCTGTTTATATACTTTCTCAATTTTTAAATTCAGTTATGTGCCTTTTTGTTTTTCTACCGGGGTTCATTGTAGGTCTTTGATGTACTCTGAGTTAATTTTTGCATATGGTCTGAGGTGGGGTTTCAATTTCATCCTTTTGCATGTGAGTATTCAGGTGTCCCAGCACCATTTGTGGCCCTCTCGCCAAAAATTAATTGGACATAAATGCATAGTTTATCTCTGGACTCTCAATCCTATTCCATTGATTTATAAGTTTGTCATTATGCTAGTACCACACTATCTTGATACCTGTAGCTTTATAGTTAAGTTTTGAAACTTGAAATTGTGAGTCCTCCAACTATCTTCTATTTTGACTATTCTGGGTCCCTTGAATTTCACGGGACATGAATGTTTGGATTAGCTTGTCAATTTCTGCAAAGAATTCTGCTGGGAATTTGATAAGGATTGCACCAAATCTATAGATCAAATTGGAGAGTATTGTGATCTTAACAATATTAACTTTTCTAATTCATGAATATAAGATGTCTTTCCATTTGTTTGTCTTTAATTTCTCTCAATAATGTTTTGTAGTTTTCAGAGAGTGAGTTTTCCACTTCTTTTGTTACATTTATAAATATTATGTTCTTTTTGATGCTATTATAAATGGAATTGTTTTCTTATTTCATTTTCAGTTTGTTCATTGTTACTGTATAGAGACAGTCTCCTGTAGTCTTACCAGACTTGTGTATTAATTCTAGCAGTTTCTTGGCGGATTCCTTAGGCTCTTCTGTACACAAGAGCACATCATCTGCAAGCCTAGTTTCATTTCTTCCTTTCAAATCTGGATGGTTGCCATCTCGTTTTCTTGCCTAATTGTCCTGACTACAATTTCCAGTACCATATCGAATAGAAGTGGTGAGAATGGAGTCGATGTATTGTTTCTGAACTTAATGGGAAAGCATTCACTCCTGTTAGTAGGTACGGGGTTAGCTGTGGGTGATTGTAGATGCCCTATATGTATATCTTTTTTTTTTTTTTTTGACGGAGTCTCGCTCTTTCGCCCAGGCTGGAGTACAGTGGCGCTATCTCGGCTCACTGAAAGCTCCGCCTCCCGGGTTCACACCATTCTCCTGCCTCAGCCTCCTGAGTAGCTGAGACTACAGGCGCCCACCACCATGCCTGGCTAATTTTTTGTATTTTTAGTAGAGACGGGGTTTCACCGTGTTAGCCAGGATGGTCTCGATCTCCTGACCTCGTGATCCGCCCGCCTTGGCCTCCCACAGTGCTGGGATTACAGGCATGAGCCACCTTTCCCAGCCTGTATATCTTTATATGTAGTCCACTGCACACCTTTCTTGGAAGTAGGCTGAGTGTCATTTATGAACACACACTAAGGCCAAGTCACACTGACACATTTTTAAGAATTTTTAATAACCACTATTGGACACTTGGAGCTCATCTTAAAATTTCCTTAGGCTCAAAGTTTCCAGTTGTGAAGATCGAGTTATTTCTTTGCATTAGGGAAATACACATTTCAGAATAAGTTGTAAGGGAAGACTTGATTCCTACATCTCTTTTCTAACAATATCATATTTTTAAATTACTTTTCCTGGAATATCATATTTTTAAAAATTCTTTTTCTTGGAGACAGGACGGGCACTTTTGCACCATATGTGAATTCAGTGAGGGCCGGGGGGCCCGCGTGTAGGAGACTCTGCCAAGCCCCCTCTTCTCTGACTTCATGCCACCCCTAATTTTACTATGTTGATTTATGGACTCCTTATCCTTATGAAAAGAGAAATGTTAACAAATTGTAGCATAATAAACCTGATAGGAGTAATAATGCTGTCTATTCAGCATGATGGTTTTAATTCTTCATCTGAACTCTTTGAACTTTGACTGTAGTGAAGGATCTGTATTGGGGAAGCACCAATGGTTTTGACCTAGGGTATGTTCAGAGTTCAACCCGTGCTTTAAAGAAAGGGACGTTTCATCACAGTCAAGGGCATGCCTCAGTTTTGGCAACGGCCATCTGAACCTGCTGGTGAGAAGACGGGTCGGCTGCCACGGGTGGTCCATGCTGTGGCAGAGGCCAGTGCTCTCAGGACTGAGGGAGTTTGGCCAAGAGACTGTGGGGCCCAGGCAGGGAGAGGGCAGTTCTCTCGTTTCCCTGCAAGTTATGGCTACTTGGGCGTGCAGTCAGAAACACAGCAAGCCCTAGAGTGTAAGACTTTCTTAAAAGAACTAGTTTTAGAACTTTTATCTGGAGCAAAGTGGAGGCATGAAATAGAGTCTCTACAATGAGCTCAAAGGGGAGCAGGTCTTTGGCTTATTTATGCAAGAGAGGGCTCCAGGAAACTAACTGAAGCTCTGATTAGGCTGTGAAGATGTCTATAGCAGTAGTGGGTGCATACATGCACACATATGTACACATACAAACACATGTTTACAAGACATGTGCATGTACACAAGTGCACACCTATGCACACACACATGAACACAGGCACACTCACAAGCATACATAAGCACATGAATATACATGAAGACATTTATGTGCACATGCACATACCAACACACACAATACACGTAAAGTACCCACGTGAACATAAACACACATACATATAACATACACATGTGAACATGAGCATAAACACACATCCACATGTACACATGCAAACATGAGGATAAACACATACACATAATGTACACACATGAACATGAGAATAAACACACATACACATAATGTACACATGCAAACATGAGCATAAACACACATACACAATGTACACACGCAAACATAAGTGTAATGTACAAGAGCGTGAACACACATACATAGAAATGTGCCAACCACACATACTCACATACATACACATATTTACCCTCCTTCATGAAAACAAATGCATACACAACTCTACACATACCTGGGCTTACATTCATGCACATATATGTGTACACATGTTAACACATATGCAAAAATACACATACATAAGCACATATATATGCACCCTTTTGCCATCATAGACTCAATTTGTCATTAACACAGGTCACAATTTGTTATTTAAAAGAAACATTGAAATACATGCATAATTCACACAATTAGTTGGAGTGAGTGATACATTTTTTACACACATCACTTATTTGTTCATGTTCTTTTTTAAGAGGAAGGGGGAGGTTTGTCGGTGGTCCAGGAATTGTGTCTGGGGCCTGCGATATAGAAGAATACCATCATCCTGTGATTAAGCAGTGACCTTGGTGACTTTTACTCTCATTTTCATTGGACCCATCAGTGTTTTCACCAAGAGAATGCCTGGTTGAGTGAAGAGATCATGGGCATCAGTTGAACTCTGCCTGCTGTACAAGTGAGGAGGAGGTGATGAATACATTTCAGAGCAACACCAAGGTCACATCTATGACATCAACAGCAGAATGTCCCGACAAGTTCATTTTTAAATAATGCCACATTGAGTTAGTTGTGTTAAAAATCTCTGAAGTCTATATGCTGTATTTTACACTTTACACTTATTCTTTAGGAACATGTACTTGCCTTCCTTATACACAGTGTACAGATCTGAAAGAGAAATTAAAGACTGTTTCTTAAGTTCACTTTTTTGGAAAACAGATGAACCCTCACAAAATAATAATCTCTTGAGTTGAGTGGCTGGCCTCAGCATTTGAATGCTTATAATGAGTCTTCATGATTTTCAACCTACCCATTTCCCCTTCCACATAATTTTTTAAAATTGACAGATACTTTTATTTTAATTTTAGAACACTTTTTTTTGGTAAAAATCTAGGTCAGCGGTAAGAGCATGACATTTATGTGAACAACTCTGGTCATGATTTAAATGGTGGGACAAGATTTAGTAGAGCTGCCTGGAGTAGTTTAATGGGAAACACGTTTAGGGTTATTTATCATCTTAGTAACCCCGTTAGTTAGTTAGGCTTTTGGATACATTTTTCTAAGTGTCTATATGGTATTAGTTAATGAAATACATTTAAGTAATCTTTCTCTCTTTATTTCTCTCCTTGAATGAAGTTTTAGGTCTGAATATGTATTGTACTAAAGATTTTATTGTACGTTCCAGTGTAATCTTTATTAACCTTCACTTTATGAAGGAAGCATTTCGACTTTTTCTTTTCACAGGTATTATACAGTACCCAATTATGTTGGGTAATAAAGTAATTTTGAGGAAAAAGAAGTGGGAGTATTGACAAATAATTTTCAATGACACATTTGTTTACTTTTACAACAGAATGTGTGTAGAAAACCAAACAAACAATAACATTCAGTATAATGGCATCAGAACAGATTTTGAAAATTAATTTTTGAGATAGATGCTTTTAATTTTTTGCCTTCAAATGAAGATAACATATTTATTATTTTCTTGTTTTTTTCTAAATAACAAAATATGAGAGAAGGTTCCACAATTTCATTTTCAGATATTCTATACTTGCACTCATTGTGTAGGTTGACTATTTTTTTGTATATAAATAAAAAGCCAAATTGACAAATCATATCTACTTTTTAATTTTATTATTGCTTTCTAAATATGGAAACAATACAATGCGTTTAGACAATTTTGAATGAATGATTATAATTTATGAATGTGGTGAAGATCATCTTTAGGCAAATTTGCCAAATTATTATAATTTTATGCTCCTCTCTTAATTCTATTTCAATATTAGTGTTTCCTAGATTACTGATTTTAATCGTTTTACTGCAGTCATAAATTTGATGATATAGTTTCATAAAACAATTTAATATTCAAAAATATCACATTGTTAGAATTGTTCAGAGGCACGTTCTCACGACCAAGTTATCTTGCTCAACAATGACCACTCAGCACTTAGCGATTTATTTAAAAGAGGAAATTACAAATTAATTACTGTATTTGTCAATTTACAAAATATAAACTTAAAATATCTTAATATCTTTAATAAGGAAACCCCCATCATACTGTGAGTTGCATAAATCCTCCCTGGTGGAAGCCAGAACATATCCAGGCAGTGTCAAAAACCCACAAATAGAGTTCAGAATGGTACCATCACAAATGTTGCTTTCCAGCGAGCAGATGGACATGTGCTCAAAGAAGACACAGCCATCCATCCACCCACCTATCCGTCAACTCATTCATTCATCTGTCCATGCATCCATCTATCCACCCATTCATCCATCCACCCATTTATCCACTCATCCATCCACCTACCATTCATTCATCCACTCATCCATGCATCCACCCATCCATCCACCCAATTACTCATCCACCCATCCGTCCATCTATCCATCCATACATACCTACATACCTACATACATACATCCACTCATCCATCCATCTACTCACCCATTCATCCATCCACTCACTCATCACTCCATCCATCCATGCATCCATTCATCCACAATTCATCCACTCATCCATCCACTTATCCATCCATCAATCCATCATTCACCCACTCATCTACCCATTGATCTATTTATCCATCCACCCAAGCATCCATCCATCTTTTCATCCGTCCATCTTCCCACCCATCCACCCACCCATCAGTTCATCCATCCAATCATTCATCCATTTATCCATCCACCCATCCACTGACCTATCTATCCATCCATCCATCCATCTACCCACCCATTTGCCTACCCATCTATCCATTCATCCACCTGTCCATCCATCCATCCATTCACCCATCCATCTGTCCATTCATCTATCCATCCATCCATCCATCCATCCACTCATCCATCCATCCATCCATCCACCCATTCATCAACATCAGTCCATTCATTCATACACCCATTCATCCACTCACCCATTTAATCATCCATCCATCACCTATCTTTCTCTCTATCCCTCCCTTCATAAGCCAATTCATTGATTTTCACCCATCCTTTCTTCAAAACACACACCCATCCAACCTTCTGTCCATCCATCTATTCCTCTTTTCATCCATCCATTCATGTTTTCATCCATCCATCTATCCATTGTCCCTTCATCCACCCATTGCTTGAGCCTTTCATCCACTCACTCACTTATACATCTCTTCAAATGTTAATCCAGCACTAGTTAATGCCAGTCTTTGGAACGGACATTGAGGGGACAAAATGAAGTTCTGATGTCAACTGTCTTTCAAATACAGTGCAACCATGAAAGACTTACCTCTCTTGGTCGGACATTGTGCTGAGTATTTTCCATTTGCCTTATCAATTGCACTGTCCCACTTTTGCTCTCTGCCCCATGCCCCAGGAAGCTGATCTGCAGTATGGACTACATCATTAAGCTTCATGTGCTCTGTGCTTCTTGTTGGGCTCAGCCAAAGGGAGCACAGCAGGAGATGCAAGATAAAGAGGTGTGATCAGGATGGCTGTACCCTGGCCCCTCTCTGAGGTGTCCTGTTTAGCAGTTTCATTACTCGAACCTTTTCTCTCTCTCTCTCTCTCTCTCTCTCATGCTCTGCTTATATAAAGCACAAGCTAGAGGGTAGTATCTTCCTGCTTTCTTATTTCCACGTTTTTTTTATCGACCTGATTAGAGGACTGCTGTTCCCATTCTCCATTGTGGTGGATGCACAGAGTATAAACTGCAAAGGCCATGGTGTCTTCAAAGCATTGCTCACCACATCCCTCTCTCATGGATGCTTGTACAGAACTAGAATTATCATATTCATAGCTTTATCTGACTATCATCTAACCTAAAATTTACTCACTCTGTGTGTCCTTTGATTCAATTTCTATTTCAAGACAGTTTGGTTTATTATATTTCCTCCTTTCACTTAGAGATGCATTTTAATTGGCTACCTATATCTCGGCAATACCAAGATCTTTGAAAAAGCACAGAAGCTCCTAACTTCTCTGGAATTGAATCTCAGCCAGTTGAACCCTCATGTTCCTTAGCTTTTCTGCTGAGCATATATCTTGTATAGTAAAACTATCAGAATTACTTTAAACCTCCTTTTTTATCTTCTTATGTCCAAAATCGGTCTTCAACTCTAAGGTTGCACAACTGTTAAGCAGCATATTTTTCTCCACATGGTCATACACATCACAAAAATCCAATGCTTTATACTAAGGACCCTTTGTGAACAAACAGGTTCAGGCTTAACCTCACTTTTGAGGACCTTTTCATCATAATACTTGTCATATGGGGCTAGATGCAGGTAATCAAAGTCGCATTGGAGAAAATCCCTTTCCCCAAGGCCCCACAACTAGGCTGAGGAGGAGACCCCTGTGCCGACCTGGGACTCTGCGTACCACGTGGTTCAGCCTCAGCCTCAGAGCTGTGTCACAGCTTCAGAAGTGCAGACTGGCAATCACAATGTGACTCCAAAATGATTCGAGCTTTTCCTTGCATTTTAACCATTGAAGGGGATCCCCGTTCTGCCCCATTCATGACTCTGATTTCACCCATTTATCTACTGTAAAGTTTTTCTTCTTACATAAATTAGTGACATACATATTGTTTTTCTCCCTGAACCTTGTCTAGCTCTCAACTTTAACAGTGTTGGCATCTAGAACGGTGTCTTTTTCTCTTAGGAGACACTGCAGTAACAGTAAAGGCAATATTGCCAGTCTCGGGAAGACTCCAAAGGGCCTGCTCCCCCAACCTGAATGCTGAGCTTCTACTCAGGTGACAATAATGTCTCCTTAAACCCATGGGATAATAAGGTTGACGAGCTCTCAGTTGTCTCTGAGATGCTACCATCACTACACTAGTGTGCCCTGAATCAACAGGCCAGCATGTGGGCCATGCAACATGTGTTGGCTGCGGAGAAGTGCGTTCCTTTCTCCTGGCTGCCTGTATCAGAAAACTGTCCATCTTGAGCTGGCTCATCAGCCTAAGGAACGCTCCCATGATGGATGTTTAGGCTGCATCCACTGAGCCATTAGCTGGAGGGAGTAGCTCATTGCCAGATGCAGAAGGAGCCGCATCAATCAGTGAGCTGCTGGCCCTGGGCCACTTAAGGCTGTCCTTGTTCCTCTTAAATGATGTAAATCAAATACAAAACCCAGCTCATTATTACTTGAAATTTGAGAAATATGCAAATGAGTACTCCCTAAACAAGGAAAATGACAGTACCTTTCTCATCATCCCAATTTAAACGGAATAACACACTCCCATAAGCTGTGACATTTCCACGATGATATTTCAACAGGGCCATTGGTTCATCTCTGTGGGCCGTGGAGCTGTTAGTGCCTGCACCATTTTATAGCCTGGAAGTTAAGAGGAAAAAACAAAACCTTCCTTTATTGCTCACTGAGGAAGTCACATTGTGATCCGAGGAGTTTTTAAGGCAGATTGAAGTATGAAGAATTGGAACACTGAAATATGTTTTCTTGCATTTTATCTGGGTTCCTCTGAGCTTTCTAGAAATCATTTCTGTGCCATATTCGTCCTTCCCTGACCCCGTCTCCTTTCCCCCCATTTTCTCCTCCTATTCAAAGCAGCACCTCTTGGTTAGACTGGTTCACAATGTTTCTGTCTAAATTTTAACAAGGGTGCCTCATTTCAAACTCTGATCCGGTGGTAGGGGAGTATAGTCAATCTAGAATGAATCTCCTTACCTCGAATTTAGGAGGATGTGGCCTGAGAGCCAGACTGAGCACAGAGCAGCTCGATCTGTGGCATTCTCATCTGCCAGTCTAGTAATGAGTTTGGCATTGGGAAGCTGATGGCTGCTGCATTCAATTACTGGATTAAGTTTCTGGAAGACTTGGATGGCCTCCGTGAACTTACATGGATTAGGGAGGCATAACAGGTAGATATTTTTTAAACAAGAAGTCCTAAAACCAAAATGTCTATTTTTTTATTATTTTTAAATTTCTGAGATCAAAAGTAGCTATCATAACCCTTCAAAGCGAGTGACGTGTTCTCATTTCACTCCATTCCAATCGCATAAAAGTCTCAGTAGAGAAAAGACCCTAGGCTGGGTGTGGTGGCTCATGACTGTAATCCCAGCACTTTGGGAGGCTGAGGCCAATGGATTACTTTGAGCCCAGGAGTTTGAGACTAGCCTGGGCAACATGGTGAAACCCTGTCTCTACAAAAAGTACAAAAAAATCTGCCGGGTGTGGTGGTGCACACCTGTGGCCCCAGCTATTCAAGGGGCTGAGGTGAGAGAGTCACCTGAGCCTGGGAGGTGGAGGTTGCAATGAGGTGAGATTGCACCACTACACTCCAACCTGGGCAAGACAGTGAGACCTTGTCTCAAACAAACAAACAAACAAACAAACAAAAACAAACCACACACACATAAAAGCCCCTAAATAGATTAAATGTGTTCATTATTATTCATTAAGTTATTCTATGACTTAATCTGCCTCCTAATTCAATTTCAAGAGTATTTGAAGGCAAAACAAACCATCCTTCCTCACAGTGCTGGTTCCTGGTGTTGGAGATGGCAGCAGAGGAAAGGGGGTGGCAAATGGAACCTGAGGCAGGAGAGCACTCGGCACCACTGTCTTAGCTGCATGGCTCCGAGGGGAGGAGGAGATAAACACATTTTACTCTCAGTTTAGAACTGGCGGGACTGCCAGTGTAGCTCGTTTCATGTTAGAATCTGTTGGCTGTGAAGCGAAAGCTTTTAAGACATCACACAGTCATAGTCTCAATGCTGAAATAGCCACGAAAGAGAATGTTCTAGGAGCTCGGTATTAGGCTTGCCAATATCACAAAGTTCAGGAAAGGAAACCAAACTGAGAATAAAATCTTAGAGTCAAAACCCTCTCCTCCTCACCTCTCCCCTCCTCTCCGTCTTCTCCTCTCCCCTTTTTGAAACTTAGCATGCCCTGTTCAGGGGGCACAGGGTTTAAGGAAAAGAAGGGGCTACTGCTCTTACACTTCTAATGCTAGAGCTTGAGGGAGCCTGGATTTCGATCATTCAGGCCATGGTGACATCCTTCCTCCTCCCCAGGATCACTGGGTGGCATTAAGATTGCCCCTGCAGAGATGCCCGGGATCCCTCGGCTCTCCCACTTTGCAGAGGCACGCAAGGTGCTTCCACCATTTCACAGTGGACTCTCCTCCGTCCCTCACTGAGTTGGGGAGGCCCCTCTGGCCGAGGTGGTTGGCTGAGAACAGCCAGCGTGCTGGGCGTGAATGTCAGTTTAAAGTGAGCTGCTTGCTCAGAGGCCAAGCTGGGGCAAAGAGAGACAGAAAACAGCCAGAAAGTTCACAAGAAGGGACTAGCACACGGGAAGGGCCATGCTCCTGGCCTTTTGTGGCTGATCTCTGGACAGCAGAAGGAAGGTTAGAGACACAGACGTTGCAGTTGCCACGGCGGCATCCGTGCTGCTCCAGGCTCTTTTCCCATCACAAGGTCTGTGATCACCGGGGAGCCTGGGAGAGGGGGCTGGAGGTTGCTGACCTGACACAGATCCAGAGCCAGAAGGGGTTTCTGAATGTATCAGCAAGGATAGCATTTATTCTACTAATCAACATCCTTTAAGCGTCATTAATTGTTGACCAAACAGATCTCTTTGGCAAATGTTCAACAATAAACTTTCTGATAAATTTTTAATAGTCACAGATGGACACTACATAATAAAATTATATTTACTAGAGAAATGTCATTTTTAGACACCTTGTTACACATGCTCTGAGTATCCTCTTCCTGCTGACAGTGGGGATCACCATGGCATCAGCATTTGATGGAGAATGAAGGCATTTTACCCAGTGAAGGGTGGGCTGTGTTAATTCCTGTAGTTATAATTGCACTTGAAAGACAACGTCTTCTTTCCTTCGCGCTCGAACCGTTTAGAGGACCGGATGAGCACTGTGGGTGACAAGCAGTGTTTAAATGAAGTATGATCCTGTGATTTATTTAGGTCACAGTGCAGTTAATAATTAATGAGGCCAGGCTCTGCTGATTTGAAGAGAAGTTCTGAAGGACTCACTCACTTTGTTTCAGACACTTGATATTCCAGACAGTCTTCCAGATTGAGCATCTCTAATGAGCTCTACCTTCCAGGGCACAAATCATGTTAGGTTGTAAAAGGCAGCGAGGAAGAGGAAAACTACATTAAAAACAAAACCCCACACGCACACACAAGAAGGAACTTACCACCCCGCACTGCAGCACACGCAGCCATGGCCGTGTTACCCTCACTGGGAAATTCAGCCACTGTCAGTTCTTCCAGGGAAGGTTTAGTCTCTCTGGTGTGTTTAGGAAATTGCATCATTAAAAGGAGGTCATGCCATCCGGTGGAAAGGTCCAGGACTGGAGGTCAAACAGACCTAAATTCAGGTCCCAGCCCTGCCCATGAGTATCTGTGGGACCCTGAGCAAGCCACTTAGTCTCACCTGTGAAAACCAGCAACACACACATGCCACCGCCCGACTCCGTTGATCGATTTGGTTTTTGGTTCAAGGCTGACTCATGTCAGCCTCACGACACCTATAGGGTCAGTGCTGTTATTTCGGTCTGTTTGGGCTGCCGTGATAAAATACCATGGATGGCGTGGCTTATGCAGCAAAGGGCAGAGTTGGTGTCTGGAGAGGGCCTCTTTCTGGCTTCCAGCTGGTACCTTCTCATCATGGCCTCACATGGCCTTCCTCCATTCAATGCACTGGAGAGAGAGAGAGATTTCAAGTCTCATTCTCTTTAAAAGGGTGCTAACTCCTCGTGAGGGCCCCGTATTCATGGTCTCCTCTAAGCCCCATCACCTCCAAAGCCTCCACCTCCACAAACCATCACACTGCGGGCTGGGGCTTCAGCCTGAATTATTTTGCTGGGGACAGACGTCCAGTCCATGGCAGCTATTATCTTCCTCTTTTTACAGAAGAGGAAACTGAGGCACGGAGAGCTGAGTGGCTTGCAGGAGATTCTGTGACCTCATTCCTTTTTCCGAATACCACTGAGACTCACGCCACATTTGGAGTACCAAGAACGCAGGACACACGCAGCGACGCAGACGTCTGAAAAGGATCAGCCATGAGAAAATCGACACCTGCTCTGTGTCAGTCAGTCATCAAAGCTCCCGAGCTGGGCATTAGGATGGGCCAAGTGCAGAGAAGTCAGGACGTCCACCCAGCAGCCTGCGCCTGTGCTGGGTCACTGAGTGGACGCAGCTGTCTCTTCGCCACCGCTCACAGCCGCAGTCAGAGGTCACCGAAATTCCACCTATCCTACAATTTACACTGTTTGTTGTGAGGTTTCTGTTATTAGTGAAAACTTTTACCAAACTGTGTTAAGTACTAAGTCAACACCAACTATGTGTATTTTTGGTGCCTGGGGCCTGTTGCTCTCAGAAGGCACTCACGGGTCCTGGCTGCCAGGGGGCCACAAGGGTGCATGTCTTGAGTGCGGGGTGGGCTTCTCTGCAGTTCTTGGCTTCCATCAGGACTCAGCAGCCATCCAGCTCCGGAATGTGCAGGTGCCCATGGCTGCCCAAGGAGGTGGTAGACTCAGCCCCTCGTTGCAGGTGGTCGAAGAGATATGGCCCGCAAACCTGTCATCAGGCCCACCCAGGCCCTCAGGGGATGGCGTTTGAGGGAATGACTGATGGATGGAAAAGAGCCTGCTTCAGCCATTACCTCTGTGTGGCCTTGGGACTGACAGGGAGGAGGAGAAACAGTAGCTCTGCCTGCTGCCCTCCCGCATGGCATGCTGGAAATGCACGTCCCGGCTCCTTCCCCAGCTGGGATCCCTGAGGGGCATTTTCGGGAGGAATTTGAGCCCAGAGAGGCCACACGTCACCCTCATGCCTGGAGGTCACACGTCACCCTCATGCCTGGAGGTCACACGTCACCCTCATGCCTGGAGAGGCCACACGTCACCCTAATGTCCGGAGGTCACGTATCTCCCTCATGCCTGGAGGCCACGTGTCACCCTAATGTCCAGAGGTCACACATCTCCCTCATGCCTGGAGGCCACATGTCACCCTCATGCCTGGAAGCCACATGTCCCCCTCATGCCTGGAGGTCACGTGTCACCCTCATGCCTGGAGGTCACGTGTCACCCTCATGCCTGGAGGTCACACGTCACCCTCATGCCTGGAGGTCACGTGTCACCCTCATGCTTGGAGGTCACGTGTCACCCTCATGCCTGGAGGTCACACGTCACCCTCATGCCTGGAGGCCACGTGTCACCCTCATGCCTGGAGGTCACGTGTCACCCTCATGCCTGGAGGTCACGTGTCACCCTCATGGAGGTCACGTGTCACCCTGGTGCCTGGAGTCCTGCTCCCAGTCAGGCTGCTCTGCAGTCTCCGAGCCCCGCTGGTGAATGCACCCTTGCTAGGTTTAAGTGTCGCTGTCAGCATGCTGGAGAGGAGCTGTGCTCAAAGGAAAAAAACAATAAAACTGTATATTTTAGGATGCGTTATAAGTCCATGGGCCAGAAACGAACAGTGTCCCCAGGCCTTCCTGAGCGAACCGTCCAGCACGCACCCTGACCTCCAGGCCGTACGTCTACACCACACGCAGTGGAACCGAGATGCTCACTGACCTAATAAATCAATGCCATTTATTCTTTTTGAAAATTCTCTATAATTCAATGTGCGGGGCAGCATTCAGCGGGGCAGTCTGTGTGGGAGAGGGATGTTCCCCTTTTGGATTTCAGGGCAACATTCTTTCCTGCCGCTTCAATGTCACTCAGTGTGTGTGTTGAGGCAATTAATCAGCGCCTTAATAACTGGGCTCGCCACGACGCTGGCGGAGGTAATTATCTGTTTAGCTTCTCCAGCTGGCCTGTGCAGATGCTGCCGTGGCTTCTGGGTAAGAGGCGTCTTCCCTGAGTGCAGGAAGGGGCCGGTTGCAGGAAGCTCCCACACGGGGTGACCCACCACTGCTGAGCGCACCAAGGAAGGACGTGGCTGGATAGGCTCTGTGCGGCCCCAGGCACCGCGTTGCACTGCCCACTCGGAAGGAAGGACATGGCCGGATTGGCCCTGCAGAGCTAGAGAACCTCATGGATGTGGGTGGGTTTGTCCTTCATCTTCCCATCCCGGACCCCACAAAGGTTCCTGGGAAGCCTACAGCGCCTTCCCACCTGGAAGGGTGTGATGGTGAATACTGAGTGTCAACTTGATTGGATTGAAGGATGCCAAGTATTGTTCCTGGGTGTGTCTGTGAGGGTGTTGCCAGAGGAGATTAACATTTGAGTCAGTGGACTGGGAGAGGCAGACACACCCGCAATCTGGGTGGATACCACCTAATCAGCTGCCAGCACAGCGAGAGTAAAGCAGGCAGGAGAAGGAACGAGGAGACTCGCTGAGACTCCCAGCCTTTATCTTCCTCCCATGCTGGATGCTTCCTGCCCTTGGACATTAGGCTCCAGGTTCCTCAGTTCTTCAGCTTTCAGTCTCTTGGACCTTCGGCCACAAACTGAAGGCTGCACTGTTGGCTTCCTTACTTTTGAGGTTTTGGGACTCGGACTGGCTTCCCTGCTCCTCAGCTTGCAGACAGCCTACTGTGGGACTTCCCATTGTGATTGTGTGACTCAGTACTCCTCAATAAGCTCCCTTCACACATCTGTCCAATTAGTCCTGGCCCTCTGGAGAACCCTGACTAACACAAAGGGCATTTGAGGACACCGGTTCTGGCTCCAGCTGCTGAAGTTGGGGCCTGAGGACCCCGGGACGCTGCCTCCACCCTGCTGCTGCCCCTCGAGCATCTGTCCTGGGGCCATGCGCCCCTCCCGGAGCCCCTGATTGTGTTTGTAATTCCAGAATTCCTCAGACACTCTCCTTTGTTTCCTGCCGGAGAAAACTCAGCACATTGGTTCCAGCCCTGCTCTGAGAGGGTCTTAGAGGCAGAGCCACAGGCTGCATGTGTGTAGCGGGGGCACAAGTGGCTGGGGGGGGGTGAGGGTTGAGGGAGGGACATGTGTGTCCTTCGGTTGGGGCATCTGGAAGGGTCCTCAGAGTTCCCTGCAGACCCAAGCCCAGCCTGCATAGCTTGTGGACTCTGACTGCCTGGGCTATCTTGGTGTGGCTCTGCCGACTGGCTCTGCATACCCAGAGGGCCGGTGGTGATGCCCTTAGCTGCTCTGTGTCCTGAGTCACTAGGTGCTGAGACTCAGAGAACATATGGAGCCTGCTGAAGCCCCTGGACAGAGAGGCCACTTCTCACCACCATCGCCGAGCCTCCTTCCAGCCCTGCCATCCCTGTGCCCCTGCGGCTGGGGCTGGGCTGCTCCTGCTTTCAGGTGGGAGACAGCAGGCCCCAGGCAGCAGCCTCTGTGCACTGGGCTCACCAGGGGACATGAAGCAGAGCCTCATGGAGTGAGAGAGCTGCGCTGGCACACCGCCTGGCTCAGTGGCACCTGTGCCCCATCCCAGAGGCGCTTTGGGACAGACAACCATTCTGTATTCAGGATGGGGACAGCTGGAGCCACCAGGAACAGAAGAAAATGCTCTCCTCTGCTGGTGGCCTCCAGTGGGAAGACTTCCTGGCTCCATGCCCCAGAGACAAGCACCTGCCCTGTGGCCTCCCCCAGAGTCACTCCCAGGCCTCAGCGTCATCTCTGTCCGTAGGCAGCATGACAACCACCAGCTGCCTCTGTCCTCGGCACAGGCTCAGTCATGGGACCTCATTGTTCAGACATCTGTGGTGATCTTTCTGGAGTAAACATCCCTTGGTCTGGCCTCCCAAATGCGGAAACACAAGGTCACCTTCCGCATGTCACAGTCTTCCCCAAGCGAGACCTTCTGTGGGTCCCTGCAGCTCCACCCTGGACCTTGCCACTAGGGGAGTCTTGGTTATCTGTTGCTGTGCCAAAACCATCCACAATCTAGTGACTCAGAGCTGCACCAGCCACACCAGCTGCTCACGACCCTGTAGACCTGGCTGACGACCTTGTAGGCCTGTCTGGTGGTCGTGGGGTCTGCATGAGGCTGGCAGGCCTGATGGGAAAAGGGTCCTCTCTCTCCATGCCCACTAGGGGTCTCCCTGTGCCTCGCCATGCCCCCTCAGTGGGCGGTCCCACAGCAGGGTGGATGGACTTCATAGATGGCTTCTCCTGGGGTCTCGAAAGAGACCCAAACGGGAGTTCCCAGGCCTTCTTGAGGCTCAGACTTGGACCTGCCACTGCATCACTTCCCTGGCATCCTGACGGTCAGAATCAAGTCCAGAGCCAGCCCAGGATCACAGAAAGAGATGGCCAGAGGTATGGGCACCAAGACCTCTCTCAGGAGGCTGCGGCAGCGTGGGGTTGCCAGGGTAAGCTTCTTGTGCTACTCTCTCTTCCTGCAATGGCCCATTTATGAAGTCAGACTTACCTCCAAAGAACCACGGTTTCCTTTCTGAAGCCTTTCCTGGGCTTCCGGTCAGGTGTGCCTTCTCTTTTCCTGGAATCTTCCGAGAGCCATGGAAGGTCGGCTTGGCGGCTGTGTTGGTGCTTGGCCTCGGGAGTCAGGCCGGTGTGGCTTTGGATCCTCCCTGTCTCCTCCAAGCACAGCAACTTGAGGCAAATTGGCAAATCCCTGGAAGGTGGTTGCAGCAATGGGAGGCACATTCTTGCTTATTCCTCCTGGAATCCCCACGCGTGCTGAGCGCTGAGCTCAGAGCCCGAAACGTCGCATGTGCTTCGTGAATATCACTATTCTCCACAGTGCTGGTGCATCTCAGCATCTATCCCCAGCTTAGGGGCTGTGTCTTATTCACATCTGCCTCTCCCGGGTCTCCAGTGGTGTCCTGGAGTAGAGTGGACACCGGATCATCTGTTGGGGAAGTTACTTTGCTATCCTGTCTGTGTTATGCGTAAAGAGAGTGTCAGGAAATGTTTGCTAGTTTGAGCTACAGGCATAAAGGTGAAGATACCCTGTCTCTTAAACGCAACTCAAATCCCCGTCTGAACGTCAAACCAATTTCAAATCATAAGCAGATCGACTTCTTGGTGGGAAAGGGGAATATCCGAGGCAGCTGATATGATGCTGTCCTTCGCCTTTTTCTGCAGTCTGCCCAGTTCACATTTCTCATCGAGGTGAGATGTCTGCATAAAGGATTTCAACGTCGGGTTGCGAGTTGCCCAGATCCCTGTTCTCCTTCCACGCTGACGGGACCCCCAGTGCGAAGTCGGAGTCCAGTCCTTGTTTATGAGTGAGGGTTTGATGGCACTCGGGTCGGGGAGGACCTGCCATAGGTGCAGGTGCAGAGAGATCGCAAAGCAGATCCAACTCAGTCACGGCCCTGCGGCTTCTGCTCAGGACCCTTTGGTGAGAGGCGTAAATGCTCCACATTTCACATTGGTTTGCTTATGAAATGGTGCTAAATACCTTGAGTCCTTACAAGAACCCAAAGAGGCAGGAAACAATAGATGCACATTGCTACTTTCACTCTCTGACCTCAACGAACGCCTGTTGTTACCACTCCATACATTATCATCCATTGTAAAAGGGAAGACGCATAAGGTAACATCGCTATTATTTATTTATTTATTTATTTTTATGTATTTATTTTTTGAGACGGAGTCTCGCTCTGTCGCCCAGGCTGGAGTACAGTGGCCGGATCTCAGCTCACTGCAAGCTCCGCCTCCCAGGTTTACGCCATTCTCCTGCCTCAGCCTCCCGAGTCGCTGGGACTACAGGTGCCCGCCACCCGGCCTGGCTAGTTTTTTGTACTTTTAGTAGAGATGGGGTTTCACCGTGTTAGCCAGGATGGTCTCAATCTCCTGACCTCGTGATCCACCCGTCTCGGCCTCCCAAGGTGCTGGGATTACAGGCTGGAGCCACTGCGCCTGGCCGTTATTATTTATTTTTAGACATAATTTAGAGAGGACCATTATCTCTCCAAAACTCTAAAAGTACAAAAATTTTACATCAACCAAAGCTCAGAGAAAGAGACAGCACGAAGTAGGCACGGGCCCTTCCCTTCTCCCCTTCTCTCTCCCATTTAGTCTGTAATCATGAAGGTTCTTAGGAGCCAGTGACCACCAGTTGCTCACAAACCTGACACTCCTAAGTCAGGGGCTGTGTTGCTCTGTAGTGATGCTATCCCATTGCTGAATAGGAAAATGATCTTTTTTCCTTATGTAGGAACAAATACAATGTCTTTAGTCCAGTTCTCCTACCTGTTCTCACACTCCTCGGGCATAACAGGCAATCTTTGTTGAAACAGGTTTTCCAAGTGTGGACAGCTCATGGCTGAGAGGTGTGTGATGCTGGCTGTGCCAGGCTGAATTTCTAATCACCGTCCTTGTGTTTTCTTGTGTCACCTCTGTGAGTAGTGAGTGAGTTCAGGCCACGTGAGCTGCCGTAACAGATGGACTCCCAAAGTTGAGTGACTTTTGCGCTCAGGCCTTGGCAGCATCTGAATCCAGCTGAGAGAGGTGGGGAGAGAGCATGGACGAGGGAGGCCTGCTTGGTGACACCTGGATCCAGCTGAGAGAGATGGGGAGAGAGCGTGGAGGAGGGAGGCCTGCTTGGTGACACCTGGATCCAGCTGAGAGAGATGGGGAGAGAGCGTGGAGGAGGGAGGCCTGTTTCATGACACCTGGATCGGGGGTAAAACACATTTCCACTTGCATTTCATCAGCGGGGACCAGTCCTGTGACCCCATCTTCATACAGGGAGCTCCGAAACATGCATCCCAGGCTGGGCAGGTGCTTCCTAATGCACGGCTGGCTGGTGGGAGATGAGGTGGGCAGATCCGTCCTTTGGTGCATCCATTCTGGTGAACAACGAACTGTTTCCACCACAGGTGGAGAACATCCTCCTGTTCTACAGTTGAGGAGACTGAGGCTCAGGAAAAGTGAAGCCGTGCCCTAAAAGCGGAGACCTGAGTCCTGTGGCATCTGATTCGGAGCTCACACCCCTGCAGGAGTCTGCAAAGGCGTCCAGGGCAGGGGCAGAACTGCAGGGATGCCTAACAGGGGGAAAGCAAGGAGAGAGAGTTACAAAATTTAACTGTGCTAAATCATTACATAGACAAAACAAAGCCTGTAAACCACATCGATTATCCAGGAGAAACCACTTCCCACCCCTCAGAGAGACAGGCATTTAGGGTTGATGATGTAAGATGCTGGAGAAGATGTGGGAGCTCCCGGGTTTCCTGTGGAAGGTACGTGTTCAGCAGGGTGGGGATCCTCTGGTTCCATCCACAGGCACTTGGGATGCCCCAGGTTTGCCCCTCCACGCCTCCTCTTCCGCCAGGAGGGAGTCTGCGTGTGTGCCAGGTCTAGGCCTCCACATGAGGCTGCTCACTGCAGCTCAGCTTTTAGCAGGAAACACGGGAACCATGACTTCTGTGCTGCGGTGGTGAAAAAGTAAACTGGATATAACGCACATGTGAACGGAACAACCTGGAGCTATGGGAATCAACATAAGTGAGTATCAAAAACACAATAGTGAATGAACAAAGGAAGGGAGCGCCATCTCAGAAAGGAAGCAGGGAGACTTTGGGTTTCCAGTTCCACAGTAAGGAGCGTGAAAGATGCCATTCCATCATAACACATTACAAGGTGAACAGATTGTCAAGAAACAACTCTTCTTGGATCCATAAAAGAGAGAGCATGCAGGGCAAGGCAGCATGTGGTGCCCCGGATTAGAGAGATGGAGCAAACACAGGGACTCACATCAGGCCTGAGCAGAGCCTCGGGAGCAGAACCCACCTGGGCGCACAGTGCTAGGGTGGGGGCTGAGCTGTAATGAATGAGTTCCTGGAGGCTCAGTGGGGACAAGTCTGAGAGTAGCAGACTCCAGTGGACTCTGTACCAGAACAACCCTCATGATAGTGTGTGATTTGCCTCCAGGATCTTGACCAGAGTCCCATGGTAAGTACCCAAGAAGCATTCCCTTAGGCTTTGGCAGAAGGAGGGAAAAGGGACCTTTTGAAAAGTGCCTGAGCACCCTGCTCTCAGTTGTCCTAACCGAAAGGGAGATCACCGGAGCCTCCTGACCGGGGTGAAGGGAAATACCCAGCTCAGGCCACTCAGGCTGCTCTGTCCCATCCAAGTGGGGAGGGAACAACGGAGGCATGCTTGTGTGCTTGTGAAGTGAGACACAGGCTCTGGGGAAGCGGACACTTGCTCGCAGGACTATAGGCTGCTCTCCCCCAACCCAGTGCCACCATCACATCACCCAGGTCCGTACAGAAGTTTCTTGTATTTGGTGCATTGTGTCTGTGTATCAAAAAAAAAAAAATTACAAGGCATATTAAAAGGCAAAAAAGCACAATTTGGAGAGACAAAACCCAACACAGCAGGGATTTTAGAATGACCAGACAGTGAATTTAAAACAACTGTGGCCGAGCGCAGTGGCTCACGCCTGGAACCCCAGCACTTTGGGAGGCTGAGGCAGGTGGATCATCTGAGGCCAAGAGTTCAAGACCAGCCTGCCCAATATGGGGAAATCCCATCTTTACTAAAAATACAAAAAATAAGAATAAATATCTGGGCGTGGTGATGCACGGCTGTGATCCCAGCTACTCGGGAGGAGTCAGGAGAATCACTCGAACCCAGGAGGTGGAGGTTACAGTGAGTCAAGATCACATCATTGCACTCCTCCCTGGACCACACAGCAAGATGCCATCTCAAAAAATAATGCGTAAATGAATAAATAAATAAACAAAACAACTGTAAACCAAAAATAAAATCTTAAGCCCCCCAACCAACTGGACAGACCCTCTTGGGGCCAAGGGGAACTTAAAGGAACCTGAAAAATGGAATTCCTGACCATGATAGGAAGGGAGGTTGGGAGGTGGGGAGGTCAGGAGGTCAGGCATGTCTCATTATACCCGCTCCCTTTTGAAGTTTAAGGACATGACCACCATTAACTTTAAAGTAGAGAGCAAAAGGCTGACAAAACAGACTCTGTAGCAATAAGAGACCAATTTCCAACTGGACTCTGGTATAGCATCGCATGTCAGATAGCAGGCCCTGAAAGAAATCAAAGCATTTTACCCCGAAATGTAATGTATTTCTTTCACATATTTTGAAATGGCCCTGCAAAGCTGTCGTTTGTGGGGGAAGTTTTGCATCTCCAGGGAATCTCCATTAATGCAGCCAGGCCTTCCCAGATTTAGGAGAGATTAACTGAGAGTCTGGCGTCTTTTAAGATCCAAAAAGAGACACTGACCATCTATCCTCTCACAGGGCTGCCACCGCGGAGGCTTCCTCTACTTAACACGAACCTTGACCTCCATAGCCCCCCATCTTAACTCAAGCATTTCTTTCTACTGACATCAAGTCTTTAGACAAAGTTTCACTTTTTTAACCTATTGCCATTTAGAAAATCTTTGGGCTGGGTGCAGTGGCTCACGCCTGTAGTCCCAGCACTTTGGGAGGCCGAGGCGGGCGGATCATGAGGTCAGGAGATCGAGATCATCCTGGCTAACACGATGAAACCCCGTCTCTACTAAAAAATACAAAAAACTAGCCGGGCCCGGTGGTGGGCACCTGTAGTCCCAGCTACTCGGGAGGCTGAGGCAGGAGAATGGCGTAAACCCGGGAGGCAGAGCTTGCAGTGAGCTGAGATCCG
>NW_012115200.1:2679534-2703477 GCF_000951035.1 Colobus angolensis palliatus | reverse complement strand
CGTAAACCCGGGAGGCAGAGCTTGCAGTGAGCTGAGATCCGGCCACTGCACTCCAGCCTGGGTGACAGAGCGAGACTCCGTCTCAAAAAACAAACAAACAAACAAAGAAATCTTTGAATCCACCTATGACCTGTAACCACTCCCTTCAAGATATCTTGTCTCTTTAGGCTGAACCAACGTACACCTTTCATGTATTGATTTGTGATTTTACCTACAATTCTTGGCTCCCTACAATATATAAAACCAATCTGTTACTTGACTGCCTCGGGCACTTCTGAGGACCCCAGGCCAAGGTCACTCCTATCTTGGCTCAGAATCAACCTCTTTAAATATTTTACAGAGTTGGGTTTTGTTCCCATCAATACGAGTATGATAAAAATGCTAAGGGCTCTGACGGGTAAAACAGGCAGCACTTAAGAACAGATAGGCAATGTTAGCAGAGAGAGAGAAGTCCTAAGAAAAAAAGAAAAAGAAACTGAAGAGATAAAAAATGCAGGGACAGAAATGAACAGGGCTTATTAGTAGACTGGATGCCGCTGAGGAACAACTGTGTGAACTTGAGGACACATCCATAGAAATTCTGGAAACTGAAAAGCAAAAAGTACAAAGACTGAAAAGAACAGACCATAATATCAAAGGGCTGTGGGACACCCACAAAAGGCGTAACAAAGATTAATGAGAATGTCAGAAAGAGAAGAAAGAAAGAAGGAACAGAAGAAATACTGGAAACAATAGCGTCTGAGAACTTCCACAAATTAATATCAGACACCAATCCATGAAGTGTAGAGATCACCAAGCAGGGTCTGTGACCCCAATCTTACACCTAGACATGTCATTTTCAAACACAGAAAAACAAGGATTAAAAAAAAGTCCTGAAAAAAGCTAAAGGGAGGGAAAAAAAACCAACAACACTTTACCTGTAGAGGAACAAAGATAAGAATTAACTCTGTCTTCTTCTCAGAAACCAAGTAAGCAAGAAGAGAGTACAATGAAATATTTAAAGTATTTAGAGGAAAAAACACTGCAGCACAGAAATCTGTACCCTACAGAATTACCCTTCAAAAGTGAGGGAGAAATACTTTCTCAGGCAAACAAAAATTGAGGGAATTTGTTGACAGTAGACCTGTCTTACAAAAAATATGTTAAAAGATCCTTTAGAGAGAAGGAGAATGAAAAGGCCAGAATCTCAGATCTGCATAAAAATCAAAGAGGGCCAGGTGCAGTGGCTCACATCTGTAATCGCAGCATTTAGGAGGCCGAGGTGAATGAATCACCTGAGGTCAGGAGTTCGGGACCAGCCTGGCCAACATGGTGAAACCCTGTCTCCACCAAAAATATAAAATTAGCCGGGCATAGTGGTGCATGCTTGTAGTCCCAGCTGCTGGGGAAGCTGAGACAGTTGAGTCGCTTGAACCCAGGAGGCTGAGATTGCAGTAAGCCAAGATTGTGCCACTGCACTCCAGCCTGGGCAACAAGAGCAAAATTCCGTCTCAAGAAAAAAAAAAAAAAAACACTGAAGAAAGAAGAAGTGAAGGTAAAATAGAAGCTTAAGTTTTTCATAAACTTAATTGACCTGATAGGTAAGTGTATTCAAAATAATAATAGCAACAATGCATTTGATCATGTATGTATTTAATGTTATATGTATATTTGCATACACACACTTATGTCTCCTAATATAGCAATGAAATGAATGACAACAATGACACAGGGACTGAGGGGTAATTAGGCTTCTTTGGTTGTTTTAAGGTACTGGCATTACCTGTGAAGTGGTGTAGTGTTTTTCAAAGGTGGGCTTAGATTAGTTGTAAATCTATATTGCAAACACTAGAAAAACTACTAAAAAAAGGTTAAAAAAAAGTGTGACTGATCAGTTAAGAAAGGAGAGAAAATGGAATTATATAAAATCTCAATCAAAATCAATTAAAAGTTTAGAAAACAGTGGAAGACAAAAATAGGAGCAAAGTATAAAGGCAACAAATAAGCAATATCAAGTATGGTAGCTATTAATCCAACTATATCAATCATCACTTTGAAAGTCAATGGTCCAAATGCACCCATTAAAAGACAAAGATTATCAGAGTGAATGAAAAAACAAGACGCAACTACATGTTATCTATAAGAAACTCACTTTAACTTTAAAGAAACATAGATTAAAAGTACATGGATGGGGGAAATATTTGCCATGCTACCACCAATGAAAAGAAAGTAGAAGATGTATTAATGCAGACAGAGCAAGCTAGGAAAGCTACCAGAAATAAACAGGGCATTATCTAATGATAAAGGTATCAGTTCTCCAAGTATATATAACAATCCTTAACGTGATTAAGAATAGAGTCAAACCAATGAGGCAAAAGCTGACAGAATTGCATGGAAAAATAGGTAAACACACTATTGTGGACTTCAACACCTTCTGTCAGAAATGGACAGCTCCAGGGGTCCGAAAAATCAGTAAAGACATAGGTGAATTCAGCAACACCAGCAATAAACTGGACATAATTGACATCTTAACATGTGAGTATAAAAAGAAAGCTTAAGAGAAATTTAGAAATGTTTAAACAAAATAAAAATGAAAACATAACATACCAAAACTGTGATGCAGTGAAAGCAGTTTTTAGAAGGAAATTCATAGCATTGAATTCTTATATTAGAAAAAGAGAAAGATCTAAAATCAACAATTTAAGTGTCCAACTTAAGAAACTGTAAAGAAGAGCAAGTAAAATCCAAAGTAAGCAGCAGAAAAAAGTGGTTAAAAATTAAAGCTGAGATCAATAAAACTGAAAACAGAAAATGACAGAGAAAATCAACAAAGCCAAAGTAGAGAGAGGACACAAACTTCTAATATCAGAAAAGAAAGAGAGTTGTCACTACAGATCCTATGGGCATTAAAAGAATGATTTTTAAAATGCTATGAACAACTCTATACCCACAAATTTGAAATCCCAGATAAAATGGACCAAATCCCTGAGAACACAATTTACCAAAAATCACACAAAAAGAAATAAACAATCTGAATAGGCCTATGCCTATTAAAGAGATTGAATCAATACTTAATAACCTTCCAAATCAGAAAGCCCCAGGACCAAATGGGTTTATTAATGGATTTTACTGAACATTTAAGGAAGATATTTTACCAGTTCTCTAGGCTCTCTTTTAGAGAATGGAAGCAGAGGGAAACCTTTCCAATGCATTCTGTGAAGGCAGTAACACCTTGGATAGGGTTTGGCTGTGTCTTCATCCAAATCCCATCTAGAATTGTAGCTCCCATAACCCCCACGTGCCGTGGGAGGGACCCGGTGGGAGGTATTGGAATCATGGGGTGGGTTTTCCCCCTGCTGTTCTCGTGATACTGAATAAGTCTTATGGGATCTGATTTTTTTTTTTTTGTGAGATGGAGTCTCGCTCTGTTGCCCTGGCTGGAGTGCAGTGGCGCGATCTCTGCTCACTGCAAGCTCCGCCTCCTGGGTTCACGCCTTTCTCCTTCCTCAGTCTCCAGAGTAGCTGGGACTACAGGCGCCGCCGCCACGCCTGGTTAATTTTTTGTATTTTTAGTAGAGACGGAGTTTGACTGTGTTAGCCAGGATGGTCTCGATCTCCTGACCTCGTGATCCGCCCACCTCAGCCTCCCAAAGTGCTGAGATTACAGGTGAAAGCCACCGCGCCGGGCCAAAATCTGATGGTTTTATAAAGGGCAGTTCCCCTGCACACATTCTGTTTTGCCTGCTGCCATGTAAGATGCCTTTGCTCCTCCTTCACCTTCTGTCATAATTATGAGGCCTCCACAGCCACAGGGAACTGTGAGTCCATCAAGCTTCTTTTTCTTTATAAGTTACCCAGTCTCAGGTATTTCTTCATAGCAGTATAAAAATGGACTAATACACCCTAATACCAAAACCAGACATTGTAGAAAAGGAAAACTCTACATCAAAATCTCCCATGAACATAAATCCAAAATCCTCCACAAAATATTAGCAAAACAAACTCAATAATATATAAAAAATTATGTATCATGACCAAGTGGAAATTATCCCAGGTATGCAAGACTGGTTCAACACTCAAAAATCAGTTAATGTAATCCATCACAGAAACAGGCTAAAAAAGAAAAAAAAAAAAAGAGATCATATTAATAGCTGCAGAAAAATGCAACAAAATATGACAAAACACAATACTCCTTTATAATAAAAACTTTCAGTAAACTGATAACAGAGAAGGACTTCCTCAGCTTGATAATGAATTATCTATGAAAAACCTACAGTTAACATTATATTTAATGGTGAAAAACTTGAAGCTTTCCCACCAACATCAAGAGCAAGGCAAGAATGTCCCTACTCACCACTTCTTTTCAAACACTGGACTGAAAGGCCTAGTTAATGCAGTAAGACAAGAATAAAAAGGAAGACATATTGGGAGGGAAGAGAAAAAACTGTATTTGTTTGCAGATAACCTGATCATCTATGTAGAAAATCTGAAAGCATTGACAAAAAAATCTTGCGAAACTACTGATGATAGCAAGATTGCAAGATACAGGGTTAACATACAAAAGTCAATCACTTTCCTACATACATATCAGCAATAACAAGTGGAATATGAAATTTAAAAATAGTATTATTGGCTGGGCACGGTGGTTCACACCTGTAATCCCAGCACTTTGGGAGGCTGAAGCAGGAGGATCAGGAGGTCAGGAGGTCGAGATCAGCCTGGCCAACCTGGTGAAACCCCATCTCTACTAAAAATACAAAAATTAGCCAGGTATGGTGGTGCATACCTGTAATCCCAGCTACTTGGGAGGCTGAGGCAGAAGAATTGCTTGAGCCCAGGAGATGGAGGTTGCAGTGAGCCAAGATCATGCCATTGCACTCCAACTGTAAGTGACAGGGCAAGAGTCTGTTTCAGAAAAAAAAAAAAATATATATATATATATATATAATTTACATTAGCACTCTCAAACAGGAAACACCTAGGTATAAATCTAACAAAATATGTACAAGATATATATATATATATATATATAAAGAAAATTACAAAACTCTGATGAGTGAAATCAAAGAGTTAAATACATGGAGAGATGATCGACAATTATGAGTTAGAAGACATGATATTGTCAAGAGGTCATTTCTTTCCAACTTGATCCATAGCTTAAATGCAATCTCAATCAAAATCCAAGAAATTTATTTTTTAGATATCCACAAAACTGGGTCTAAAGTTGATGTGGCGAGGAAAAGAACCCAGAATAGCTTACACATCACTGAAGAAGAAAATTGGAAGACTGATACTACCCCACTTCAAGACTTATTGTAAAGCCACAGAAGACCACATAGTATTGGTGAAAAAACAGCCAAATGGATCAGTGGAATGGAATAGATATTTCAGAAATAGACCTACACAAATATAGTCAACCGATCTTTTACAATTGCTGAAAAGGAGCAAAGGCAATACAATGGTGCACAGATAGTCTTTCCAACAGATGGTGTCAGAACGAGATATCAATATGCAAAAAATGAATCCAGATAGACTTTACACTCTTCCCCAAAACTAGCTTAAAATGGATCATAGACATAAATGAACAATGCAAAACTATAAAACTCCTAAGAGATAACAGAGGAGAAAACCTAGGGAGATCTTGGCATGGTGATGGTTTTTTAGATCCATGATCCATGAGAGAAACAATTGATCAGCGGGACCTAGTTAACCTTAAACACTTCTGCTCGATGAAAGAAAATGACAAGAGAATAAGAAGAGAAGCAACAGACTTGGATAAAATATTTGCTAAAAACACCTATGATAAAGGACTCTAATTCAAAATATACAAACAAGTCTTAAAATTAAGCAATAAGAAAATGACTTGATTTAAAAATGGGCCAACGATATCAACAGACATCTCACCAAAGATCTATAGAGAGCAAATGAGCATATGAAAAGATGCTCCATGCCATATATCATCAGGGAAATGCCAATTCAAACAACAATAAGACACCGATCGATACACACACCATTAGAATGGCCGGAATCTGGAACATGGACAACCCCAAATGCTGGTGACTGTGTGAGGCAACAGGAACTAACACTCATTGTTCATGGAAATGCAAAATGGTGCAGCCACCTTGGAAGACAATTTGGGGGTTTCTTACAAAACAAAATATACTCTTACATATGATCTAGCCATGACATTCCTTGGTATTTACCCAAAGGAGATGAAAATTTATGATCACACAAAAATCTGCACACAGATATTTATAGCAGCATTATTAATAGCTGCTAAAACTTAGAAGCGACCAAGATGTCCTTCAGGAGGTGAATAGAGAAATGAACTGTGGTTCATCTATGCTAGGGAGTGCTATTCAGCACTAAAAAGAAGTGAGCTATCAAGTCATGAAAAGACCTGGAGGGAGCTTAAATACATGTTGCTAAGTGGAAGAGGCCAATCTGAAAAAGCTACATGATGTTTGATTCCAAATATAGGGCATTCCAGAAAGGGCAAAATTATAGAGACAGTAAAAGGATCAGTGGTTATTGGGGTTTGGGGAAGGAGGGATGAGCAGGTGCAGCACAGGGGACTTTCATGGCAGGGAAACTACTGTGTGCGATACTTCAGTGGTGGATACAGTCATTAGATATTTGTCAATACCAAGAGCAGAGCCTAAGGTGGGCCATGGAGTCTGGTTGGCCACAATGTGTCGATGTAGATTCCTCAGGGGTAAAAAATGCCCCACTCTGGGAAGGAAGTTTATTATGGGGGGTTGTGCACCTCTGGGAGATGGATATAATTAATTTTTTTCATAAGCCTAAAACTCTTCTAAAGAGTAGTCTTACAAGATAGGAAGAGGCTAATCTCTGCATTTCCCTCCCAAATCATAAAACTAATCGCCCACAGCCCCTAAGCCCTCCATCTAAATATCATGGCCAGAGCTTCTGCTTTTAGCCTACTGAGGGATTATATGAAAAATAAAAAAGAAAGAGAGCGAGACTAACAAAGTACCAAATCTCTGCTTTAGAACCTAGGGCAGAAGGCACATAGGGTTCTGAGGCAGAGGGCAGCCAGGCGAGGCTGTCTCTGCCACATGCTCAGGAAGGGAAGCCCGTGGGAGGGTTTAAGCCAAGGACTGAAGGACAAGAAGGGGCTGGCCTGTCCCCCCCTCCCCACTTCCACCCAGGTGAGGGATGCTTGTTCTAGGGGGATGGCAGGTAACCACGAGCAGCTGGAAAGAAACCAAGGGGAACCCAGCTGGTGAGGCCAGGGGAGGGCCCTGGGCTACAAGATCGGGGACGGTGACCAGATGGGCCACGCAGGATGTTGTGAACCATGGAAAGGGGCTCTTCACTGTGAAGAGAACCAACAAACTATCAATCTCATTTATGTTTTAAGCAAGCCATGGATGCTGCAATGCAGAGGACACAATAAAAGGAGTCAGGCTAGAGTGGGTTTGAGAACCCTGAGAAGTCAGGCTCAGTAGCTCAGAGTGGGTGAGCAGTCCTGGGGTGCAGAGGTGGGGGATCCAGGTGCCGGGGTAGTGAGAACTCGGGGCCTTCTGATGGGTCCATGGCGGAGAGTGAGTCCGGACCCTGAGGAATGCTCCCAGACGATGCATTTTTGAGCAAGATTGAAGCACATTCCCTGTAACTAATTACTGCAAGAGTCATCCTCTCAGGAGCAACCTTCTCTTCCAAATCAGCGGCCTCTAGCAGCATTCTACAAAGCAGAATCATCAAGGAAACGACTGCTCCTTCAGGGAAAGTACCAGCTCACGCACAGACGATGTCAGCAATAAACAATTCTGTTCCTTAGATTTCGGAGTCTCCCTGGCAGGAGCATCTCACCCTCATCACTTGAGGCAAGTTTTGGAGAGGGCCCTTGTGATAGGACAGGAGTTTTGGAGAGGGCCCTTGTATAGGACAGGAGTTTTGTAGAAGACCCTTGTGGTAGGACAGGAGTTTTGGAGAAGACCCTTGTGGTAGGACAGGAGTTTTGGAGAGGGCCTTTGTGATAAGACAGGAGTTTTGTAGGAGACCCTTGTGATAGGACAGGAGTTTTGTAGAAGACCCTTGTGGTAGGACAGGAGTTTTGGAGAGGGCCCTTGTGATAGGACAGGAGTTTTGGAGAGGGCCTTTGTGATAGGACAGCCTGTAGAGCTTGTATATTTAACTCGTTTCAGCCCAGGGAATGTCAGGTTGGAGGTTACTCTGTAGGGCACAGGGTTCCCCCACAATCCCAGCAGTTCCTAATCAAGCCCTCTGTTCCGGGCACCCCAAATCCCTTCTTGCTGCATCAACATCAGTTCTGCATTTCTTCCCAGAAGAGGAGGGATCGACTTCACCTTCCCTGAGCAGCCTCCAGCTCTGACCCGCCTCCATGTGGGTGATGGGTTGCGTGACCGACCTCCTCAAGGTACTAAAATGCTGGAGAGAGAGCTGGTGATGAGTCAAGATCTCATGAGGCATCAATGTTAATGGTGCTAAGTGCACCAAACATTTGAAAAACGTAAACTTTACATTCCATAAAAGGGTTCGTATCTAAAATACGTAAGGAATTGAAACAACTCAATGGCAAAAAAACAGGTAATCTGATTTAAAAAGATGGGAAAAGAACCTGAATAGAAATTTTGCCAAAGAAGACATACACGTGGCCAGCAGGTCTACGCAAATGTGCTCAGCGTCACTAACTGTCAGGGAAACGCGAATCCAAACCACAGCAGGCATCATGGTACATCTGCTAAGATGCATCTTATCAAAAAGTCAAAGTAGAGCCGGTTCTGGTGAAGGTGGAGAAAGGGCACCCTTCACACTGTGGTGGGAAGGTGAATTGGTCCAGCCATTATGGAAAACAGACTGGAGGTTTCTCAACAAATTAAAAATAGAGCCAGCCCACAAGCCAGCAATCCCACTTCTTGACTTATATCCAAAGAAAACAAAACTAGTCTCGGGTACAGATATCTGTATTCCCATGTTCATCGCAGGGTTATTCGTGATACCCAGATACGAAAACAGCCTAAGGGGGTGTCACAGAAAAACATTAAATAATCCTTAAAGAAGTAGCTCTGTTCCTGTAGTGAGTGGAAAACCTTTCAGAGTCGCTGTCCTTCAGACTAATTAGCTGTTTCCTACAAACCGCATGAGGGTGATTTAACACAGTACACATGCATCCTAGCAGATCAACTTGATGTAAAATACCAAAACATAAAATTTAAATTAAATTCATGGTATGAGTCATATATCTGATTAAAAGATAAATAGATAGACTTTATAAACATCAAAAGGCAGCTTTAAACACTCCTAATGGACCGTACGAAGAATGAGTTACATGGAACTCTTCAACTTTCTTCTTTTGCTCAGTCATTCATGCATACAGTCAGATTATAGTAGCAGCCTCTGTGATGGCTAAAATAGGTCCTCAGTGAGAAGCATGAAGCCTAGTTCGAGGTGAAGCTGAGCCTGCTGATTGTTAAGGGGGAGCTTCTGAGGAGTCGCATCACAGCTCTGTAAGTGGCTCCATCATTAGCACAAAACCACCAGACACGGTTTGTTCTACTCATTGGTGTTCATCCATTGTGAGTGGGAGCAGGTTCCTGTGAGAGGCAAGGAGCAGGTTTGACAGAAGAAACAGACAACAGCCAGAAGCAAGAAGTGATGGGGGTAGGGAGAAGAGTGGGGATGGAGGAGAAGAGAGAGAGTCAGAGAGAGAAAGAGAGAGAGAGATGGAGAGAGAAAGAGAGAGGGAGAGAAAGATGGAGACAGAGGGAGAGAGAGAGACAGAGAGAGTGAGAGATCGGGAGAGACAGCAAAGGAAGAGAGGGAGAGACAGAGATCATGACAGAGAATGACAGAGGGAGCGAGAGACAGAGAGCTGAGACACGGTGCCATTGGACATAAGAACTCTAAAGCTGGTGTCACCATGCAGAGACAGGGTACCCGAGGACACACCCACGATGTCATGAATGCAATAACATTCCCACGACAAAGTCTTGCAGCCATCAAGAAAAAGTAAAATAAGCTCAGGAGAGTTCAACCCATAATCCCCACATGTGGGATTACTACTAGAAAGACAGGATTTTCTAGCTACCCAGGACTAAAGCAGTGCTGCTTCACATCTGCATTAAATACAGCAAGGAAGGGAGGGGCACACTCAGATGGAGGCTCACAATAAAGACTGTTTTGAGATGGAAGCAGAGAGAAATATCTGTATTCACTTTCATAGAAGAAAAGAGAAGTGTTCTCATGAGTAAGAGCTGAGTGATTCTGAAATATTTCATGGAGTTGAATTTTACCGACGAATAATTTTCGTATTGGATTCCTTGAGTTAATGGGACTTCAGAGTTGGCTGTGGATGTAAAGACCCCTGTGTCAGGCCTCCTCTTTTTGCATCAGCAGAGGCAGCCTCAGGAAGATGGAGGAGTGTGCACCCCTCCACAGGGCTGGCTCAGAGCTGAGAGGGAAACAGACCAGCTGTCTTGATACCCAGCCAGGTTAATGGACTCAGAACTGGACATGCATGAGACAAGGGTCTCCTGGTGTGGCAGAGAGAGGAGGCTCCAAGCCTGCTGCCCCTGAAGCAATCACGAACTGGACATGCATGAGACAAGGGTCTCCTCACGTGGCAGAAGGAGGAGGCTCCAAGCCTGCTGCCCCTGAAGCAATCATGAACTGGAGAAGTGACAGAAACAACCACTCCAGTGCCCTGGCGGTGGACCAAAGCCTTCCACCGGGCTGAGGTGTGCTTATTCATGACCAATGGCCAGGCTCTGGCTAAGGGCACTGTGGGTCTGAGGCATTCCTGCTCCGGGTGACTCCTGCCTGCTCCCAGCATCCCTGCCCCACTCTGGTGATTGTCCAAGAGGCCAGGGCAGCTGTGAATTGCTGACAGCTGTGCTGCTGAAGGGGCTGGCTGGACACTGTCTGAAATGGACACTGTCTGAAATCAGCAGCCATCTCGGTGGTCAGTGTGCAAATGTGGCAGGCTGTTCCATTAGTCTGAAATGGCTGGTCTGGGTGGGAGCAGTGACAGACTAGCCGAACATTTAACCAGGAGATACAAGAAAGGGTCCCAGGGATGTGCCTCTCCCAGCAGCCCTGCCTGCTAGCAGCCATTTTGCATTTCCATGAACAATGAGTGTTAGTTCCTGTTGCCTCACACAGTCACCAGCATTTGGGGTTGTCCATGTTCCAGATTCCGGCCATTCTAATGGTGTGTGTATCGGTGTCTTATTGTTGCTTGAATTGGCATTTCCCTGATGATATATGGCATGGAGCATCTTTTCATATGCTCATTTGCTATCTATAGATCTTTGGTGAGATGTCTGTTGATATCGTTGGCCCATTTTTAAATCAAGTCTTTTTCTTATTGCTTAATTTTAAGACTTGTTTTTATATTTTGAATTAGAGTCCTTTATCATAGGTGTTTTCGGCAAATATTTTATCCAAGTCTGTTGCTTCTCTTCTTATTCTCTTGTCATTTTCTTTCATCGAGCAGAAGAAACAGGCCCTGTAGATAGCAAAAGTGGAGCAGGTTCAAAAGCTCCCTGAACTTGGAATGCATCTCTGAGCCCACACACATCCATCAGCAGTGGGTGAGGCTTGACTGGGGCACAGTATTTGAGCACAAATTCTGACCAATCATTAGTTGACCACTAAGCTATGCAGATGCAGGGGTGGCCCCAGGAAGCTAAGTTGAAAAAGAAATAACAACAATAAAACCCCACACGAGATGAGCGAGTTCTCACTGAGTGCACGCTCGGCGGGCAACACAGGTCCCAGAGCTGGTCCAGGCAACACACTCAACCAACAGCAACAACTGCCCTCCTGGGGGAAGCCAGGAGCCAGAGGTGCCGCCACGTGCAACCTCACAGATCTGGTGTTACCCTGATACCAAAGCCAGATAAAGCTGTCACAAGAACAGAGGATGACAGGCCAGTACTCCTCACAGCACAGATGCAAAAATCCTTCACAAAATGTTTGCAAGCTGAATCTTGCAACATATAAAAGGGACTGGTGACCAGGCGGGCTTTGGGCAGGCTTCATCCCAAGAGTACAAGGTTGGTTTAACAACTAAAAATCAACTAAGGAGGTAAATAATGTTAATGAATGAAGGGTAGGCAAAATACACGTGATTATTTCAGTAGGTGCAGAAAAAAGCATTTGACAAATCTATCATTCATTCAGGACTAAGGACTCTCAACAAGCCAGGAACAGAAGGGAATTTACTTACATTGATAAAGCTCATTTGCCAAAACTTCTCATATAACATCATAATTAAGCTGAAAGGCTGATTGAGGGACAAGCCAAGGATGCCCACTTTTGCCATTGCTCTTCAGCAAAGCACTGGAGGTTCTAGACAGCATGGTCACACAACAGTAAAACTAAAGGCATCAAGATTGGAAAAGAAGTGAAGCAGTCTTTATTTGAAGATGACATTGTCCTGTATAAAGAAGATATTAAAGAATTCAGAAAGCCGGGCACAGTGGTTCACGCCTGTAATCCCTGCACTTTTGGAGGCTGAGGCGAGCAGATCACAAGGTCAGGAGATCGAGACCAACCTGGCTAACATGGTGAAGCCCTGTCTCTACTGAAAATATAAAAAAATTAGCCGGGCGTGGTGGCGGGCACCTGTAGTCCCAGCTACTCAGGAGGCTGAGGCGGGAGAATGACGTGAACCCGGGAAGTGGAGCTTGCAGTGAACCCAGATCGCACTACTGCACTCCAGCCTGGGCAACAGAGCGAGACTCCATCTCAAAATAAATAAATAAACAAACAAATAAATAAATAAATAAGAATTCAGAAGAAAAACCTACTGGGATAGACAAGTTTAGAAATGTTGCACAACAAAAAACCAATATAAAAACAAATTGCATTTCTATATACGAGCAATGAACAATCTGAAAATAAAATTGGGAAAACGATTCCATTCACAAGAGCACTGAAGGAATAAAATGTTTAGGAGTGAATCTAACAAAAAACATATAAGACTTGTACATGAAAAACCACAACATATTGCTGACAGAAATTAAAGAAGAACTAAATAAAGACATTCTATGTTTATGGTGAGAAGACAACATCGAGATGGCAGTTCTCTCTAAATCGCTCTATACAGTCAAGGCAATTCCTATCAAACTTTTAAAGTAGAAACTGACAAGCTAATCCTAAAATATATAAGAAAATGCAAAGAGCATAAAACAACCAAAATAATTTTGAAAAGAACAACCTTGGAAGACTTACTCTACCTTATATGGAAATTACCGTAAAGTTTTAGTGAATAAGACAGCATATAGTGGAGTAAATAGAGGCATAGAGATCCATGGAATAGAATTGTGAGTTTAGATGTAAAACCTTATATATTTGATCCAGAGATTTTCAAGAGAGGTGCAAATGCAAGTCAGTGAGGGAAAGACAGTCTTTTCGACAAATAATACTAGAACAATTCTACAAACATATGCAAAATATATATGTTCTTCTTGCACACCACTCAAAAATTAACTCAAACTGGATTATAAGCTTAATGTAAGCGATTAAACTAGAAATTCTAGAAGAAAATATGGGATAAGTTTATAATCATGGGTTAAGCAAGGAGTTTTTAGGCACAAAAATAGAGACATGATTCATGAAAGAAAAATGGATAATTTAGACCTCATTAAAAATAAAAAGTTATGTGCTTTAAAAGACATCATTAAGAAAATGAAACAACACAGCATAGACTCGGAGAATATACTTTTAAATTACATTTTTTGTAAACAACTTGCATCTCAAATACGTAAAGAACTCTTACAACTCGATGAGACAAACACCTGAATTTTAAAAATGGGCAAAAGCTCTGAATAGCCACGACACCTAAGAAAACTTGCCAATGGCTGAAAAGCACCTGAAAAGGTGCACAATGCTGTTAGTCGTGAGAGAAATGCAAATTAAATTTGCATTTGTAAATTTAAATTGTAATGAGACACGCCTGCAAACCTACAAGACTGGTTATGATGAAAAATACAGGCAGTATAGTGCTGTCACGAGTGAGGAGAAGTGCACCCCCGTGCATTCCTGGTGAGAATGTGAAATGGTGTAGTCCCTTTGTACACTCGTTGGGCAGTTTGTTAGAAAGTTGAACATGTGCTTATAGTATAACCCAGTTGATTCACCCCCAGAACCTCCCCAAGAGAAAGGCATACCTGTATCCGCACAAAAACTTGTACAGAAATGTGCACACCAGCATCATTCATAATTTCTAAAACTGGAAATGATATAAATGTTCATAACTTGGTGACATAAATAAAATGTGGGATAGTCCTACAATGGGATACTGTCTAGCAACAGAAAGGAATGAACTGCTAATATATGCTAAACCTCTAACAGGTCACACTCTCATACGTTGTGGATGAGAGTGCAAAACGAAGATGGAAAGTCAGATGCAAAAGGCTACATAACGTGATTCCACTTCTAGGACATGTCCGGGGTGTCACGTGTGTAATTTAAGAGACTGAAAAGAAAGCTGAGAGGTTTTCCGGGGCTGGGTTTTGGGATCCGTGACTGACTGGAAATAGGTATGAGGGACCTTCCAGGAATGCTGGAAATGTCCTAAAACCGGTTTGTGGAGATGGTTGGACAAGTCTGTGGATTTACTAAAAATCACTGTACTGCCCACTTTTCAAGGTAATGCAAATTATGCTTCAGTAAAGCTATTAATATTTAGACAGCATCAGGGTTAATATTTGGACATTAATATTTGGACAGAGGGGACCCCCAGCTCTGTGGCGCTGCGATAGCCCAACTCTGGGTGGCATTCGGTGGTCTAAGCAGAGTCTTAGCAGCTTCTTGGGGCTCCATCATCTCCTATTTGCCCTTTCTCCTTTTTCCTGGCACAAGTCACATGGTTCCCGTTATCTGAGGACAGCACCTCCTGACTTTCAGGAGGCCCTGCCTAAGCCACCTGCCTCCCTGGCCAGCGTCCACCAAGGCTTCCATCACTGTCCTCTCTGGCATGACCAGAGAACAAGGTCCCCAGCTTTGCTGCAAACCCTCTCATTGGCTTGTCTTTTCTGTCTTCTGTATCTGCCATTCACTTTCTTCTTCCACTGGTTCTCTCAGGAAGTGCTGCCAATGTTTTCTGTTATGAAACACACAACACTATTTCCACACACTGCAGTGGACGCAGGAGGCGTCTCTTGGCTGCAGGTGACCAGCCAGGGCACCGGTTCCCCATGTCCCACTGGTCTGGCCCATCTAACTCCAGGAAGTCACGACTACAGCTGCAGCTTACACCCACAGGGGTGTCCTCCAGGATCTCCCTCTGTCTGACAAGTGACTTGGAGACAAAAGGGCAGCTTCTCAAGGGACATGGACTCCCCTTAGTGTTAGAGTGAACTCACTTTGTGAGTCAGACAGCATTACAGACAGGATTCAATCGTCCACGTTCCATCTTTAACTAGAAACTCTAAGACGCTATGAAAGAAGCAGTTGCAAGAGGATTTGAAATGTCAGCACAGCCCATCATGAGCTGTTCTGAGAGATGCTCTTGAGAAACACTTGCTGTTTCCGAAAGGCAATGAGTCTGTTCCCGCCTTGGGGAATACGCTCCAAGCACGTACCTGGAGAGCCGTGTGTATTAATGCAGGCATCAGGGCCGCAATACCCCCAGTGCATTCAGCTTACGTAGTTCTTAGGGCCCACATGAAACTCACCGTGCACCCTTATCATGAGAATCACTGCTGAGAGTTGTCTGGGCACACTGAAACCTTTCAAACAGGGGAATGACATATTTTTTGGTTTGTTTTTAAATATCAAAAGCATTAAGACTAAGACTTCGCAGGAGCTAAAATTCCTCACCTGGATTCCCCTGGGATTGCTCTTGGCCACTTTTGTATTTAAATTGAATCTTCAAACATTGCAATTATTGGCTTTCCCCTTCAAATTTAATACATTTCGTAAAAGTGGCCTTTCTGGAATACAGATTCAAAGGAGATGGATTTTCAAAGTCCCAGATTCAACTAAGTCTAGACAGTGTGATATTTTGACAGAAAAACATTAACATACAGTTGTACATTCTGAGAGTTTGGTCATTTTTCTTTCTTAAGCACATTTTAAAGAAAGTCATCTGTCTAGGAGAGCTTGGAAGCCAGCTCTCCGTGGTGCAGCAGACTGGAGTCGACGGGATGTCTGTCTGTCCATGCAGCAGCCATGCTTTGGTGGGCCTGACCCCCGGAGACCTGCTCCGGGCACAGCTGAAGACGCTGGACCACAGAGAACAACAGCGGCGTCAGAAATAGTTAATTTCACACCCTTCACTTCTGAGTCCCCCGCTGCTGCACGGGCATTGATTGGCAGTTCTTGCACTGATATACTCCTCTTCAGGTCCAGCCCTCTGAGACTATTAACCTCCCAGCACCTGAGCACATCTGAGTTCCATTTAGTGATGCTTTCCAGTATGTTCGCTTTGAAATGCTCCTGTCAGGCATGAGATAAATGTGCTGCTGCAAAATTGATCCAATTGTCTGAAATAGTGGCCACTTCCTCCATGGAGGGTCACGTTTTACAAAGGCAGCCTGGTCAGCAGCGTGATTACATCATTTTTATATTCAGAATAACTGGGTGAGGTTAATCACCTCCACGTCTCCACATGTGAGTAAGAAAAACGATTCGAATACAACATTTTGCCAGAACTGTTTAAGATGAACAACTGAATATATACAAATTATGTCCTGATTTAGGAAAGCTTAACATTCAGAGATGTAAACTCACAATTAGAAACAGTTGTGCTTTGCTTCATCTAAAAATTCTTGGGCTTAATTAGGACACCACCCAGCAGAAATAGCCCTAGTGGAACAAAGTATCAGTTTAGAAAATTTGTCTGGTGCGGTGACTCACGCCTGTAATCACAACACTTGGGCTCACGCCTGTAATCCCAGCACTTTGGGAGGCCGAGGCGGGCGGATCATGAGGCCAGGAGTTGAAGACCAGTCTGGCCAACATGGTGAAACCCCGTCTCTATTACAAATATAAAAAATTAGCTGGGCGTGGTGGTGTGCGTCTGTAATCCCAGCTACTGGAGAGGCTGAGGCAGGAAAATCGCTTGAATCCGGGAGGTGGAGGTTTCAGTGAGCCGAGATCACGCCACTGCACTCCAGCCTGGGTGACAGAGCAAAAAGAAAAAAAGAAAGAAAGAAAAGAAAGAAAATTTGAACTCTGTGACAACCTTGAGGCTGGAAATGACACTAGCATACAGGGAGCCCTTATTATAAACTTTGGAAGAGAGAGAGAGAAAGCTGATCTGAAGTTACAAATACGCTTTGCAGATATCAGGGCTGCACAGGCCACACCTAACGCCCCAGCCCTCCGTGGGGTAAAATAAGAGGCCGTGTAGTCACTGGACCACAGCTGTCACCACAAGCATCCATTCTTTCCCATGAAGAACTGCAGAGGAGATGACCTCTGGGGCTTCACCCCTGGAAACTCCTGGTCCCCTGTCTCTATCCCGAGCCCTCTCCAACCTCCGTACAACTGCAGGATTGTCAGCTGCTTCCCGCAGGGCAGTTAAAATGGGAGATTCAGCTCCTGGTTTCATAACAGAGTCCTCATCACTCTCCATCTCAGTCATCTGTACAGGCACTTTATCAAGAAGCATGCGACTTTTACTGCCAAGAGTTTGTTTTAGTGAAATTAATTGAACCCAATTATAATCTGAAGTACAATGTTTAGCCACAGCTTACATTTGTGCTGTTGCTTGCAATAGAGACATTTATACTGAGACAGAATGGCCAGGCTCGGGCTTTTTGACAGTTGGTTAAAGATTTTAGAATAAGCAACTTCCACATCAGCGAAAGCATGTTAAAAGCCAGACAATTATGATAATGGGATGCATATTCATATTCCAGAATGCCACACAGATATGAACCAAAAAAGACTTTTTTTTTTTTTTTTAAAGCCAAGAACAAGTACAGGTATTTAAATCAAAGTAAAAAGTACTCCAGGAACCATCTGTACCAGGGGGAAAAGCAGTAATGGGTACTGGGGCTTCGGATGATTAAAGATTCTCAACATATGGGGAGCGACCAGTTACTGAGGGACTGGCTCTGCCAGCAGCTGCCACATGGTGCAAATTACAGAGGCAGGCGAGGCTGGGGAGCTGAGCATGGGCTGTGCTGTTCCCGATGCCCTCAAGGAATCTGGGCCAGGCGCAGTGGCTCACACCTGTAATCCCAGCACTTTGGGAGGCTGAGGCAAGAGGAGTTTGCAAGAGGAGCTGAGGCAAGAGGATCCCAGGAGTTTGAGACCAGACTGGACAACACAGTGAAAACCCCTCTCTACAAAAAAATGTTTAAAATTAGCTGGGAGGGGTGCCAGACCCCTGTGGTCCCAGCTACTTGGGAGGCTGAGGCAGGAGGATCACTTGAGCCTGGGACGTCGAACCTGCCGTGAGCTATGATCAAGCCACTGCACTCCAGCCTGGGCAACAGAGACCTGACTCAATAATAATAATAATAATAATAAAATCTGAAGAAAGACCATTTTGACTATAAACCGAACGCCACAATGAGTACTTCCAACTTTTAATCCCAACAGCGCCCTCTGGAGGTGGATGTGGGTACTACAGTCTGCGCGGATGGGCGTTCCAGTTGAGGCCGTGGAGGGAGAAGCGCCAGCCGGTTGGCACAGTTCTTCAGTGACAGGCGGGGCTTGCCTGCAGCCAGGGGCAGGGTCACTCTGAGCTTCTGGGCTGTCAGGGTCCAGTGAGTCTGGCACATGCATCTCAGAACTAGGGACAAGTCTTCACCTGCCACTGCCCACTTGGATTGAGCTCTGCCATCTTAACTCCCCACAAAGCACGATGCCAGGCTTGGGAGCCTGGGGGCTGAAGAGCTGACACCTCTAAGGGCAGACCTCGCTGTGGCGGGTGGAACTCCAGGCAGGGAGGAGCACAGTGTGGTGAGCACCCCAGGCCAGGCAGGCGGCGCTAGTCAGGGTTGTGCATTTAGGAGACACAGCATTACCTGGGAAGGGAGAGTGATTGGCAGCTGGAGGTCAAGTACTGGCTGGCAGCTCCAGGGGGTCCCGGGGCACAGGGCGTGGGGCGGAGCAGGAAGCCTGCAGTCTGTGGAGCGTCCCGGCCCTTCCCTCCACCCGGGAGCCTGGGCAGCACAGGGAGAGACAGCAAACCTGTGCTCCATCCTCCGGCCATCAGTGGCTGCTTCTTCCCAGGGCATTGGAGTGCCAGCGGGGCCCAGAGCTTACAATGGCAGCTGGTTCAGAGGCCAGAGGGGCCGGGAAGGAGCGCCATTGCAGAGTTCAGAATCTGTCCCTGCTCTGGGCCTCCCCTTGGGGCCCAGGCCACTGCAGTCCCACCTTGCAGGGCCCTGTGAAAGTAATGACATCTGCGGGGGAAGGCTGAGCAGGGCTCCCAGCTAAGCGGTCAGTCCGGCAACTTTCGCCATTGTCAGGGCCTGGCTGCAGCTGCGGCTGCTCCGACTGCATGCCCTCCCCTCAGCGCCATCCACCTGCCGCCTCTCCATGCGTCCAGAGCAGGCCGTTCACAATACTCTGCATCACGCGATGGCGCCAGGTCACCCGGCTTTACTCTGCGATCTACGTGTGAGTTCTGGAACTGGCTCCACCCTGCAGATGTGATGGGGCCGTCCTTTGCCTCACTCTGGACCAGCATGTGTTCTCACAGGGACACCAGCCTGCCTCTCCTAAATGTGGGAGGCCCTCTGTGCTCACAGCTCTGTATCCTTCAGCTTCCCTGTTAGCAACAGGAGACACATACCTGCACCCGGACACCTGCACCTGGACACCTGGACGCCTGGACATCTGGAAGCCTGGACACCTAGACACCTGGACGCTGCCGGACACGGTTTGGCTGTGTCCCCACCCAGAATCTCATCTTGAATTGTAATCCCTGTAATCCGCATAATGCCCAGGTGTCAAGGCAGACACCAGTTGGAGGTGATTGGATCATGGGGGCGGTTTCCCCCACGCTGTTCTCCTGATAGTGAGTTCTTGGGAGATCTGAGAGTTTTCTAAGTGTCTGGTAGTTCCTCCTGCTTAATTCTCCTTCCTGCTGCCTTGCCTTCCCTTCAGCTTCCACCATGATTTTAAGTTTCCTGAGGCCTCCCCAGCCACGCCTCCTATGCAGCCTGCAGAATTGTGAGTTAATTAAATCTCTTTCCTTTATGAATTACTCAGTCTTGGGCAGTTCTTCACAGCAGTGTGAAAATGGACTCACACTGTCTCAGGATGGTATCCAGGCAGCAGGGACATTGAGGCCTCAGTTGGCTCCAAGAGGACCCAGAAACTTCCTTGTTTTGCCATAGCTGAAGGCACCTGTCCCACCTCCAGGGCTCAGTGGGGGAGCTCACCCCAAACTTGGAAAATAACGTAATGTGGTTGGCACAATTTCCCAAGAGAAGAGACACTGGAATGATAGCGTCTTAAGAAGTGAGAATACAAACATACACAGCATGATGTTTCTAAAAAACGACTGAAGGGCTTTTCTTTTCTCCTTTTTTAAATGCATGAGGTTTTCCTTGGTGATTGCAAGGCACCTCTGTCTTGAGTTGCACTGAGGAGTAGCGGAATTAGGGTTTTTTCCAGGAAGAATGTAGAGAAAGCACAGTGTTAATGCACAGCTTCAGATATTCACAATAAAATTGTGCAATTAGACAACATGCTTGAAAGCCATGAATTGCCGGATACAGCAAGGATTTTCTAATGTTAGTTCTGAATGTACAGGGTGGGAGGCAGGGCCCAGGCTTGCTTGGTGCAGGCCCCAGGATTCCTCCCATGCCTGGTGTGGGCATTCTCTCTACTCTTGGTTCCTGTCCTCCTCCAGGAGGAAGTCAATGGAAACCTGCGTCTCTGGATAGGGTTGGATTAAGAGAAGGAGCCCGTGGGTGGGGGGTGGAGGCGCTGAGGTGGGGCCTCACTAGAGGAGGGAGAGGTGCATCCTATCAGCGGGGCCTCCTCTTAGGCCTCTGGGCAGCCCACAGCTGCAGAGCTGGCAGCACAGAGAGCTTGTCCATCTGTGCCTTCCTGAGCTCCTGGTCACTGAAAACTGCCTGGAGAGGCGGCCAGCCTTTTGTAGGACCTGCTGCTGGAGTGGGAGTGAGGAGGCCCCAAAGCAGAGGCATTGGTGGAAGGTCCCTTGGGTGGCGGGCTTTCAGCGTTGTCTCTGGCTGAGATAGTTCAAGGAGCCACATCATAAATGAAGCATCTCTGGGCACTGGGGAGCCCTCCCCCAGCAGTGCTGTGAGGTTAGGAAGGCCCTGAGCCCCAGCCACCCAGATGCCACTTTGAGAGGAGCAGGCTGATGGTGGGGCTAGGACCCAAAATGCCTGCATCGCCTGGAGAGACACATCCATCCTTGCCTTGGACGGCTTTACCCTGACTGAGTTAAATAAGATCAATACTTGTGCCCCATTTCTCCAGCAGGAGATTTTGAGGAAGGCCAGCCCAGCTGTGTACCCATCTTCCAGATTCTAGAAGAACCGAAGCCAAATGCCTTATTTTAGGCCTTAGTCCTTCAGGCACTCAAGCACTTCCAGTGACTTTTATCTCTCCTGGGGAAAGGATATAAATAACAAATTATAACTGTATTAGTCTTAGTATTAGTCTTAAGGAGGTTCCACCAGGACACGCCCTTTAGTTTTTTTTCTTGTTGTTGTCATTTATTTTTGAGTTGGGGTCTCGCTCTGTCACCCAGGCTGGAGTACAGTGGCGTAATCATAGCTCACTGTAGCTACGACCTCCTGGGCTCACGTGATTCTCCCACCTTAACCTCCTGAGTAGCTGGGATCACAGACATGCACCATCACACTTGGCTAATTTGAAAAAATTTTTTTAGAGATGGAGTCTCACTATGTTCTCCAGGCTGGTCTCAAACTGCTAGACTCAAGTGATCCTCCACCTCGACTTCCCAAAGTGCTGGGATTACAGGCATGAGCCACTACAACTGGTCTTGCCCTTCACTTTCTTTCTTTCTTTCTTTCTTTTTTTTTTTTTTTGATGAAGTCTTGCTCTGTTGCCCAGGCTGAAATGCAGTAGAGCTATCTCGGCTCACTGCAAATTCCGCTTCCTGTGTTCAAGCAATTCTTCTGCCTCAGCCTCCTGATTAGCTATTAGCTGGGATTACAGGTGCCCATCACAACATCTGGCTAATTTTTTGTATTTTTAATAGATTTGGGGTTTCACCGTGTTGGCCAGACTGATCTTGAACTCCTGACCTCAGGTGATCTACCTGCCTCGGCCTCCAAAAGTGCTGGTATTACAGGCATGAGCCACCATGCCTGGCCCACTTTTCTTATATAAATTTTACATTGATGTGATGGAGTGTGTGTGCACATGTGTGCATGTGAGCATGGGTGTGCCTGTGTATGTGCACATGTGCACATTCCCGTGTTACAGCTGAATGGCTGGGTGGGGCTGGTTATCCACTGAACCACCTCCAATGAGAGAAGGGGCGCGGCTGGCTCTCATGACTGCCAGTCATTTCTGACTTTGGGAAGCACCTTGAAGGCTGCAGGCTAATGCTTGGTTTTGGACAACATTGCCTGTGTCCTGCAGGACACAGTCCCCAGGGGAGGACTGAGCTGCTCACACATTTGCTGAAATAACTCCCACCAGCTAAAGGCTCAAGTGCCAGTGCCCACGTGGGATCTGCCTGTTGGGATTGTTGTTTTGGGTAGAAATTAATCAAGCCTGGTGTTCAGACTTCCCTCGGTGTTGCTGATTTTAGAAGAGTCTGGTGATATCTTGCCTGATTTTATCGTGACCTTAAAACAATCTCGAAGAAACTGTGTTTTCTCTGCAAACAGAAAAAGCAGGAGGCAAGCTTGGGGCCTCATTCTATGGCTTTTTTAAAAATTTATTTTTTAATCGAGTCTTGCTGTGTCATCCAGGCAGCTGGAGTGTAATGGTGCAATCTCAGCTCACTGCAACCTCCACCTCCTGGGTTCAAGGAATTCTCCTGCCTCAGCCTCCCAAGTAGCTGGGATTATAGGCGCCTACCACCACACCTGGCTAATTTTTTTGTATTTTTAGTAGAGATGGGGCTTCACCATGTTGGACAGGCTGGTCTCAAATTCCTGACCTCAGGTGATCTGCCCACCTCAGCCTCCCAAAGTGTTGGGAGGCCACTGTGCCTGTCCTGTTCTCTGGCATTTTAAGATCATTTAAGATTCTTATGAAACAGATTTTTGTGTTTCAAAGACCAGCAAAATTTCAAATAAAATTTGAGAAACAGCAGGATGTATGATGTTGCTAACTTTTATTTTCCTAAGAAGGAGCAAGCGTTGAAGAAGAAGTGGACCGCCACACGCTCCTGTGACTCCCCCGAGACCTGCAGACCCCACAGAGCAGAAGTGACGTGGGCTAGGAATAGGAAACAGCTCTCCAGATGAATTAAACCCAGCATGAAAACAACAACAGAAACAACTGAATCACCATCTTATCCTTATCTTTCTGTTCTGGAGACAAGAATCCCACCAGGGACCCCCGGCAGGATGTCCCATAGCACTCCCTCCCCACAACCAGGCCAAGAGTGTGTTCGGTGTCCCAGAGTGCCCGCAGCATCCCTCTGGCCTGAAGAGCACTCTCACTGGATGTGCTCTGCAGCCAGGGGCATGCAGAAGGCTTGGTGGACAAGGCGGGGAGGGGACAGAGGGGACCGAGGAGGGGCCCAAATCCTCAGTGATCCCAGAGCAGAGAACATGGCAAAGCCCGGCACCCAAAACCATGGGAAGCCCGGCAACCAGCCAAAGTCCAGGGAGCAAGGCTGCTGCTGTGCCAGGCGTGGACTCGCCATGCCCTGTGGGGCACCCCTGGGATGAGAGTGGCCTGCCTTGTAGAAAGCCCCCAAGAGTCCCTGAGTGTTCCACACCTTCCCCAGGGACTCACAGTGACCAGGTCTCAGCTATTCACGGGGAGCTTTACCTTTGGGTTACAACAGTCTTGTGCTTTGTCTCCTTCTCCCCCCACCGCCTT
>NW_012115200.1:2675226-2679339 GCF_000951035.1 Colobus angolensis palliatus | reverse complement strand
TGCAACCTCTGCCTCCCAGGTTCAAGCGATTCTCCTGCCTCAGCCTTCCAAGTAGCTGGGACTACAGGTGCCCGCCACCACGCCTGGCTAATATTTGGTAGAGACAGGGTTTCACCATGTTGGCCAGGATGGTCTTGATCTCTCGACCTCGTGATCTGCCTGCCTCAGCCTCCCAGGTGCTGGGATTACAGACGTGAGCCACTGTGTCCAGCTCCCTTTTCAGTTTTATATCTGGACAGGCAAGGAAAAAAAGGCTGAGAGCCTATTGGAACCCTCTGTGCAGGAGGCACACATCAGAATCTCCATGGCCTCTTGGGCAAAGTGACACCGGGGCTGGCCCTCCCGAGGATCTGGCCTGTTTCTTGAAATCAGGGTTGGTGACTCCAGAAGGACAAGCACACATGTCAACTCGAATGTGTTTCTGTGGGACGCCTTGTGTGTGTTTCTGCAACACCGCGCTGTGGGTTTGGAGGGTCACCCAACAGCAGCGTTGGTGTGAGCGGGCTCCTCCGGTGTGTGTTACAGCCGTCTGGGTTTTCCGCACGTGTCTGCAAGCTGTATTATGTCTGCATTTTCACTTCCACTTTAATTTTAGGAAAGTATCATATCGCAGAGAATTTAGAAATGTAGACGTATGAGGAATGTGGAGTTTTCCCTACATCGTGTTTCATGTTAAAAAATAGAAATTTTAAAAATTAGCTGAATTCTTAATGTTGCATTTAGCTAACACATTTCTTTCAAGAATCTCAAAGCTCAATGCCAGTATTTAAATATAGGTTTTTTTTTTTTTTTTTAAATCACTTAGTAAAGTGTGAATACATGTTACAGAGGCTCGTGTCGCTCTCTTCCTTTGTGTGGTGATAACACCTTTCTGCTGTCATTATTTCTGTGGAACATGGCTTGTTGTTTGGGCTGTGAGAAAAGAGGCTGAATGGAATTTTGGAGAGGAAGCTGAAGTTCATGCACCAACTCAAGTCATCTGTGAGATTTCCCAGAAAGAAAGCACTTTGTGCTATTGACTGAAGGACTGACTGATTCCTTGATCTTGACATGAGGTTTATGTATCTAAGCTACGAGGCTCAGTCAACAGTAGAGGCCAAGACCCTTTGGAATTAGAATGGGTCCTTTATATAATTTACTTTTGTGAAGACACAGGCCAGCCCAGCAGATCCATAAGCAGCTTTTCCCTAGAACACAAAACTCAGTAGCATATTATAGAAATTCAATATAAATGATAAATAATAACATACTTCTTTTAACAGTTATAATTATGTAACTTTATATTCTAAATTATATATGCTGACAATGATAAATCATATAAAATGCAGAGTGGTTTATGCCTTAGGGTTGGAACTTTTTTCCTTTCCTCCCTGACTGACCACAGTGTCCTCAATGCTAAAATAGGGCTTACCGAGGTAGCTGCTTAAAACTATCTGCAGAATGTTGGATGATGCCTCCCTTCTGCAGCAGCTGTCAGTCCACACTCGATGGCTGAGTCACCAGCTCTGGAAAGCAGATACCTCTTATTAACAACTTCTAGCATCATGGACAACGACCTGACTCTTGGGAGCTTGGGGCCTATTTGTCCAAGTCTTCCTACAAATTTGGTGACTACCAAACACATTGATTATATTTGAGTCTCTATCTGGAAATTTGTTAGTTCTTTTTCCCCTTTCTTTCTTTCTTTCTTTCTTCTTTCTTTTTTTCTTTTTCTTCTTTGTTTGTTTGCTTGTTTGTTTCTTCTGAGATGGAGTCTCACACTCTCGTCCAGGCTGGAGTGCAGTGGCGCGATCTCGGCTCACTGCAATCTCCGCCTCCCAGGTTCAAACAATTCTCCTGCCTCAGCCTTCCTGGTAGCTGGGACTACAGGTGCATGCCACCCTGCCTGGCTATTTTTTTGTGTTTTTAGTAGAGATGGGGTTTTACCATGTTGGTCAGGCTGGTCTTGAACTCCTGACTTTAAGTGATCCACCTGCCTCGGCCTCCCAAAGTGTTGGGATTACAGGTGTGACCCACCGCTCCAGTTAATCCTTTTTATTATTAAATTGCAATGTCATGAAGATGAAAGGGGTGGAGGCACATTCTGCGTACGGCATTCCAGAGTTTCCTTTAGAGTTTCTGCAAAACCCCAGGAAGAGTCCAGCCCATCCAAATTTCCTATGAGTAACGGGAGGCTCGGGTTTACTGGAGAGAGAGAGAGAGGGCTAGAACAGGTGAAAGTTACATGATCTCATAAGGCTGGGCAGATTTTAACTCCAACAGTGATTGGGGTGTCACGTTGCCTCCCTGTAACGTGCCAGCACCACACACGCACGCACGTGCATGCACACACTGAATTCTTAACACCTTACCCAAAACTCCCTTCCATCTTTCTATCATGCTATCTATCTTGATAATTTTCTGATCTCACTTACACAGCCTGAATCCCCAAATGTGCTTTGCCAGCTGGCATGGCATTATTGAGCCATCCATCATGATGGTGACATTGCCACTAACTAACTAGCAGCAGTTGCAGATGGTGCCAGTGCGTTCTCGGAGACCCGGGCCAAGCAAATTATATCACACTCGGTTTTTTCATGGTCTTTCCTTATTTGGTTTTGAAAATGACAGGATATCAACCAATGTATTCTCTAATTCCAAAGGCTCGTAAGGTCAGGAGGGTTCATCTTCTCATTAAAGATGAATGGCATTGACATTTGAACAGATCACTTCCAATCAGTCCTCGGGACTCCACGCAGGTGAATATTAAAAATCTTTTCCGTACGCTGCAGTCCGGCCACACCTGTCTGGATGTGTGATTTAAGGAGGGAAACTGCCCTTATGCATTGCTTCCTCCTTTGCTGACACTAACACAGGAAGTCCCTTTTTCTGTCCTAGCCTCTTAAGGCAGCTGCCAGGAGCCAGGGTTGAGGTGGTCAAGGTTCTAGTGAAGGTTTTCATGGAGATATGGAGAAGATCCCCCATGTGCTCAGCCCTCCCTGGAAAGCCCACTGGCCTTCCCCTCTCCCCACCCCCTGTTGTCTGCTAGACCATCTTACCAACCAAAACCTGTAGCTCCAGGGGGCACCTGCCCACCTACATAGAACACCCCCAACATCTCCCTGGGCATTTGAGCCTCACCTGTGTTGGCGAGTCTCAAAGGCTGAAGGATTATGTTGAATGATGATGGCATTATTCATTCTCCTTAGTGACATTTGTCGAACAATATAGTATCAGTTGGTTTCAAGAACCAAAACCGACTTTAATTGCAGCCCCAAAGGATGCTGAAAGAAGTTCCCATTTCATCTTGGGAGCGATACACCTGGTTCTTTTCTCCAGTGCTCAGATTCCAGTTTCAAAAGCTCTGTCTGCTCCGCTCTGTGTCTGTCTGTGCAGTAGTCCTGTAGCTGCTGTCACAGTGGAGAAATTAAACAACGTGAAACAGGGAGCCCAGACATCCCGCTGTGGTTGGCTAGTCACACAGATGCCTCAAAGCCCAGGCCCTGTGGATTCTCCACACTCTGCGGCGGTGAGAAAACTGACGCTTAGGTGGCTGTTTCCCCAGTTTCCTGAATGTACAGCCTGTCACCTTTCCCAGGAGCCTGACTCCTCCAGGCAGCCCGCTGTCCTGGAACCTCAACCGTGCTGGTTCCATTGTAGCGGTGGAATCCTCTGTTTGAACCTAGTGAAGACTCCCTGTGCAACACTCACGTTTGGCACTTTCGTGGGAAGGCTCTTCCATTCTGAGTTGTAAAAGTTCTCAAAAGAGAGATTTCACCTACGGCCCCATTCCAGCTCTGCACACGCCCAGCCTCAGATCCTGGCTTCCAGCCTGTGCTCTGCTGGCCCCGCATCCTGAGTTCCTGGGTCATCAGCCACAGTGCTTTCCTCCTTCAACACAGGCTCCACAAACATGTGTCATATGATTCTGTGTGCCCACCTGAGTGCAGGTCTCCACCAAACCCTTGTGTGCTCACCTGAGTGCAGGTCTCCATCACACCCCTGTGTACCCACCTGAGTGCAGGTCTCCATCTCACCCCTGTGTACCCACCTGAGTGTAGGTCTCCATCTCACCCCTGTGTACCCACCTGAGTGCAGGTCTCCATCTCACCTCTGTGTACCCACCTGAGTGTA
>NW_012115200.1:2650703-2674816 GCF_000951035.1 Colobus angolensis palliatus | reverse complement strand
CCTGAGTGCAGGTCTCCATCTCACCCCTGTGTACCCACCTGAGTGCAGGTCTCCATCTCACCCCTGTGTACCCGCCTGAGTGCAGGTCTCCATCTCGCCCCTGTGTACCCGCCTGAGTGCAGGTCTCCATCTCGCCCCTGTGTACCCACCTGAGTGCAGGTCTCCATCTCACCCCTGTGTGCTCTATCATAACCTCTATCAGAGCCACTTGTGCTCACCTGTGTGCAGGTGGCTCTGTGCCGGTGAGGGTCAGTCGCCTGTGGGTGTTTGTTGAGTGAAGGACACAGCCCTTCTGTGATTTTGCTGTTGCCCTCCACATGGATGCTCTGCTGGGTGAGGCAGTCACGGGCCCTGGGTCTTCTTTCTGCTGCTGCCAGCCTCCTAGGTGGATGAGTGTATGGTGAGTATGCCTGACAGCAGCACCTGAAGCCCAGCGTGAGAATGACCCTGGACAGCAGGTGCACCTGAGTGCGGTGCAATGTTGAGTTAAGGAACCCAGGAGTAGCCAACCTGACGATTTGTTCCTTACCTATGAGGAACATTTGAGCCCCCACCATGTCCCGTGGGTTGCAGACTGTACTGTGGATCCAGACCCTTTGTTTGGGCTAAATGAAGGCTGTTGGGTGGAGGTTGTTTGGGGAGGGTGCTGAGTGGTCGCGGTTCTCCTGCCCAGCCCGCTGGACTCTCTCCCCTGTCTGTGTTCCCCAGTGAAACCCCATGTCTCCTTTGCTGGCCCTGGGTCTATTCTCCAGTCTCTTGAGACTGGTGCCATCCCTACTGGAGTTGATAGGGTCACATGAGTCTCTCACTTTTCCATTCTAGAGAACTGTGGCATGCATTCAAAAGGTGTAGGGAGATGTGGCCCATGCCACCAGGAGTCCACGGCATGGTGTGAAAGTCAGAGCTTCTTCAAAGAGGGAGGAGGAGACGGAGGAACAAGAGGAAGAGGAACTGTCCATGGCAGGACATGGTGTGGTCACAGCCTTGCCTCAGGCACCTGCCTGGCTGCTGTGGGATGAGCGTTTGGCCATCTGGGCCCTGCAGGCTCCACCCTATAGCCCCATCCTCCAGCCTCCAAGGAGAAATTCAGTAACAACATGGTGGGGACACAAGGTTTCAAAAGCGCTTGTGGAAGAGGTGGCCCCATCCCACCTGAAGAATGGGAGAATCAGGACCCTGGTCCCAGGTGGTGGGCGTAGGCAGGTCCGCCGGACCTCAGAGCATGGCTTCTACTGGACAGGCCAGCTCGGGCTCTGCTCTGGGACTTCTGTTTAAAAATGCAAACCACACAGAATCCATTATCTAAAACCTTCCACTTTGCATTAAAAAGTATAATTAAGTGTTTTAATGAGTTTGTGTGGAGATGCAGGTGAGTGTCATTAGCGCATCTCCAGGCTGCAGCTGGAACTTTTAAACGATAGTTTCCTTCTTCTGCACTGGGTCTGATCAACTATAGACATTGAATTATTTCCAATTTAAAGTTGAATGTCAAATAATAAAATCAGCTGTGTTTGTTTTTAATCTGAGGAATTAGAGCCCGAAGTTTCGGATCAGACTCAAGCTCTGATAATTCGCGATGGGAGTCACAGGCTCTGCAGGAGCGGGAAGAAATGCACGTGGCAAGGCAGACCAACCAGGACAGACCGGGCCGAGGCCGCTCCAGTGACATTATTTGACATAACTTTGTGTTTATACCTATAATCGGTAAAGAATTCAAAAATCACTTCTGGGGAAGGGAGACGGATGGAGGCAGAGGGAAACACTTTATGATACAGGGCCCTGACACTTTATGCCTTAGCATCTCATACCCCAGCAGGACCATCCTCAGCCGGACGTGTGGGGACCACACCACCAGCAGGGACAGGGCTCTCAGAAAGTGGGGCCTAGCCCACCCGGAGAGGCTCCCCACGCCTGGGCCAGGCTTCCCTTGTGTACCGGAGGATGCATCCCAAATCAGTCAATCTCTCGCTCTCACACTCACACACACACGTCCACATAAAAGAAATCAAGCAATCAGAAAATTAAGTTAAAAACGCAGAAGATAGCTGCATGTGCAAGAAGACACTTACAATTAAGAACTCAAGTTTAAGTGACTTTGTATTTCCTTCCCTGTTTCATTTTCAATCTCACTAGCATCAGGGAGTCATCCCTGCACAGCTGGGCAGCTCACCTGTTGGTGCGTAAACACTGAGATGCTTCTGCCCCTCCCAGGGTCTCCAGCCTGGTTCTCACCTCGAAGGGATCCTCATCTCCATCCTGTGCTTACTCCGGGCTCTTTACATCTTTGTTTGGCCTTCAAGACCCTGATGTGTTTGGGGGCAGGTCCCGAAGACCAACCTCTGCATCCTCGTCACTTTGCACCATGCCTGGTGCCCACTGAGCCCTCATTCAGTGATGCCTGAATAATGGCTAGGAAAAGTCAAAGGATAAATGAGCCCACAGAAGCGCATTTTCCATGCGGTTAAAGCTCTTTTCTTATAACTCAAGCTTATGCACTCAACTATCGTTCTTTTTTTATTACAACTGCAAAAGAAAATCTTTCAGACTTTGCTGCCTTCCTAGGAGAGCTGCCCAGCTTGTTAGACACCTCCATGTGGATGCCAGCATGAACCTGATTTCCAGCATGAACCTGATTTTTTCATGCGCACAAAACGCATTCCCTCAGCCTCTCCCTTCCCTGCTTCCTCTCTCCATCACCTGACTCCATCGCCCCCACCCTCTCTACCTCTGCCTCCCATCTGTCCCGTGGAGGGTCCACACTACTTTCCACCAGCAGAGGTGGGGAGTGTGGCTGCAGTCACAGATTCCTGCCTCCAGCTGCGGAGGGTTTAGCCAAGGGCAGGCATCAGCGGGCAATGGAGCGAGAGGAGGGGAGAGCTGGCCTTCCTCCCTCTCTCCTTTTTCCCTTCCTTTCTTCCTCCTTCCTTCCCTCCCTCTCTCCCTCTTTTTCTTTCCTTTTCCCTCCTTCCTTCCCTTCCTCCTTACTCCTTCCTTCCAACTTCCTTCTAGCTGGGTTAGTGTGGGTGACTCAGCTCCCATGCCAAAGGCTGTAGTGCCTTAGGTGATCCTCTTCTGGCAGTGCCTAGGACAGGAGAAACCCGGAAAGATCCAAGCGGCACATCCCATTGTTGCTGACCAGGCGATGCTGGGTAGGCAGGGACAGGGAGCAGGTGGTGTCTGCAGCAGGGCAGAGTGTCTGGGTGAGGGCACATGGCAGGGTAGTGAGGGTGAGAAGGGCTGGATGCATAATCTTGGGGGCCTGGTTCAAAATGACAACGTGGGGTCTCCCATTCAAACATAGTTGAGGCTTTCCTGATGATGCACAGAGTATTAGGTCAGTGGCGGGCATCCTGAGCTCGGGGCCCTGCCCCACTGTGAGGGTCACGCGTGCATGGGGCCGGCCCTGTGGGCAGAATCAACAGCTACTCACCAGTAAGGTGTAGGCATCAGGGGTGAGCAGAAGCGCCTGGCCTGGGGTGGAGGGGGCGTCTGGGTCAGGCTCAGGACCCTCCCTCTTCCCTCCCTGCTGACCGGTGACGACCACTTCAGAAGCGGCTGTGCCCCTGGGGACACCCTCACAGATTCCCAGACCTGCTCCTTCACGCAGCATTGCCTCACAGCCAGGAGCCTGGGCTTCCCGGCCACCTTCCTCAGCGGTGGGGCCCGTGCCGGCGGCTGGGCTGGAGCCTGCTCCTGGGTGACCTGACTCGCTGGCTCTCGGGTCATGTTCAGCTCCAGCCCCCGGCTCCCACCTGTGCCCTGCCTGCGGGGGCTACAAGGTGCAGCTGTTCGGGTTGAGTTGGGGGCAAAACACGGTTCCCAGCTCACGCTCCGCGACTCCCACTCAGCTTACGTCTACCGCGGACTCTGAAAGCAATTGTACGTGAACTGTCACTTTTCCATTTTGAAATGTGTTGCATTTTAAGCTGCCTTTTGATTAAAATATCTAGTTAGCATTTCCACTGGTGGCAAAGTCGTAGATCAAGAGGGTTGCAGCATATTTCTAACGTCGTCAGAAAACCTACTGGATGACTCAAATAGCTCCGATGATAAAGGCAAGAGTTTTGTCTTCTTATAGAGCAGCATAAAAAATGAGACCGCTTGCCCGCTGCTCCAGTAAATATGCCACGATCCTAAAGGCATTGAGGGCTTTGCAAGGTTTCTGATCGTGGCCGTTGGTTTAGGACTTGCTTTCTCATATTGCCGGGGCTGGGCTCTGTGTGACCACGGTCAACACTCAGCTCTTTCTCTCCGATGGCATGTTTCCCATGTTTTGATTTTTAAAAAACTGTTTTAAGCTGTAATTTGGGGTCAGACATGTAAGAAAGGGAAGCATCTAAAGGAGATGCAGTGCCCAGGCGAGGAGGCCCTTGCGAGTGTCCCAGGCATGACTCCATACCTGCGGGGCCCTCAGCTGCACCCGGCCGCTTTGCCGGTGGGAGGGAGCCTTTCCCTTCTGGAAGGCGCTGTCCACCACACGGGCCTGAGAGGACCCTGGAGAAGCCTCCTCCCCAACCCGGACATGGCCACTGCACTGGCCGGGAAGCTGTGTCCACCACCAACAGGAAAAGGGCCTCGACTTCAGGGCCTTCTAACAAATGCTTAGTAAAATCTAAATTTAGAGTATTATGTTGTTGAAGGGCCCTTATTTTGACTCTAATTAAACACAAATTTACTTTTTCCAGAGTCTGCTTCCATCCCCGTGAGAGCCCCACGAGGCTGACTTTGCTGCCCTGAGTGGGCCGTGGAGGCTGCCAGGATTCCCGGCTGGGAAGCCCGTGTTCGTTCACCAATGGAAACCCAAGGACGCTGCTCCTAGGAGGAAGCTGGAAGCAGGTGGGGGCAGAGCAGGCTCTGCTGGGGGCGCTGGGGCCTGAGCTGGGGGCACTGGGGGCAGAGAGCACAGGTGGAGGAAAACGCTGGGGCCCGATGCTGGACCCGGACAAGAAGCTCAGGCTGCAGAGGAGGCCACCAGCCACTCTCACACCAGGGAAAGACCTGAGTTTGTCGCCCTTTCAAACACCTAAAAGTCTGACAGCAAGATGAGCCTCAGGGAGTTGCCCACAAATATAAATAAGTCAGGGAGGCTTGTGAAAGTGACACTGGGACCAGTGCTGCTGCCCAGCCCATGTCACCAGCAGGGAGTTCCTGCCGGGAAATGCACCAGGCCTGGGGACCGGCAGGGCCTCCAGGAATGTGTGCTCAGTCTATGCATTAATGAATGAGTAAAAGGTTGGGTATTCTGATGAACGAATAAAAGGATAGAGGAATGAGTGAAAAAATAATAAAAAGAAAGTGAATAAAAGGCTGTTTATTAATAGAGCATAAATGAATGCCAAAAAGGAAGAAGGCAGGAAGGGAGAGAAATAGGAAGGGAGGTTGGAGGGAGAAGGGAAGAGAGGAGGGAAGGAAGAGAGGAAGAAAGGAAGGGAGAGAAAGAGGGAGAGAGGATGGAGGAGGGAAGAGAGAAAGGAAGAAAGGGAGGGAGGAAGGAAGGAAGGAGGAAGGAAAGAAGAAGGAAGGAAGGAGAGAAGGAAGGAAAGGAAGAAGAAAGGAAAAGGGAGGGGAAAGGAAAGGAAAAGGAGGAGAGAACAGGGCCAAGGAGCACTTTCTGGCCCCGCTCTGAGGACACTTGGCAGCCCTGGGGGGACTGCCTCCAGCCTCCAGCCTCCAGCCTCTCTCTAGGGGCACTGGTGCCTGCAGCAGCACCCTGCCTGTGATCCCGACGAGATCAACCTGCACTAGTGCTCTGCAGAACACCTTGTCCTTGGGCAAAGGCCGGAGCAGTCTCTTCTCCGAATCTTGCCTGAGAAGCCAGGCTGTCCTCATTTCCTTGGTTCTTTGTAGCAAGAGAGGGTCTAGCCGTGGACAAGCACCAAGTGTCAGCCCCAACAACTGGCCCAGACATTCATTTCCATGGCCCCTGGGGAAGATTCCGGCAGGGCTGAACAGTGCAGGCGGGATGCCTCACCCAACAACGTATGGTTTTGGCTCCATGCTCCCTATTGAGCAGAATTCAAGCATGTTCCTAGGAGCAGATTCACTGCAAATGTTACTTATTAGCCTGGCACAGGCAGCTCTGCCCGTGGGCATCTGGCCAGGCTCATCTCAGCAGAATGCAGGGGGGCTCCAACCAGGCTTCCATCAGGCCCCGCAGGGCAGGGAACTTACCCAACAGCAGCCTCTCTGCCTTTGAGAGGCAGCGCTTGCTGGCAGGACAAGCTCCTTCTCTCTGAAGGACTAGGGAACCACAGAAGTTTGTCAGCAGAACAATAACCAAGGCTGTCCTTTTCTCTGAGCAAAAACTGAGGCATGGGAGGCAAGAGACTTGTCCAAAGCCGGAGATCAAAAGGGCAGAGTCTCTAAGCCATTGCTGGGCTTAGGAATCAGGGTGCAGGTTCACTTGGCCAGCGTGGTCTTCTGAGGCTACCTCACCTCTAACGGGAACAGGCATGACTGCACCCCCCTGCAATCCAAGAGCTGTAAGCAGAGGAGGCAACAGGCAGGGCAGAGGGTGGCCATTCAGGTGCATCGCTGCCTGGGGAGTGGCCCAGGGAGGAGCCCAGGCAGAGTGAGTCAGATGCAGAGGTCTCACCAGCAGGCACTGTGTTCCAACCATCACTCATCTTCCAGCTCCACCTCACTTGCATGGGCCTCTTGTATTGTAATTGAAAACTATCAGCTTTGATCTGTTTAATGGTTTGCATTCTCATTTGTTGTAAGCAAATATTTGCATTCCAAACACAAAAAACAATACAGAGTTTCTCAGCTCATTGGAAATGAAATTTCGAGGTTTTTGTCCTGAAATTTCTCTTGTGGTCCAGCATGCTAGTCAGGCATGTCGATGTTTCATGGGACTCCACCTTTCTCGGGTGGAGAGAGGCTCGTGGGGTTCTGCCCTCACCAGACCTGCTGGTTTTCTTGCCGCTGGCAGGAGTGACTTGACCACAGCAGTCTGCATTTCACCGGAGGAGCCTGGGTGCACTGTGCTGCGGTGTGACCAGCCGGACTACGGCAGGTGTCTGGGGAGAACTGCCGCTTCAAGGCCCTGGAGGAGCCCCTGACACTCTGGCCGGGGACAAAAGGGAGTCACTGAACATGCTTCCTCTCCCCACTTTTCTTCATTTTGGCAAAACGTGTGTAGTCTGGTGAAACGGCTCCAGGGGTCTGGGGCCTGTTCAGTGGGTGGTTGTAATAATTTTCTGTTTTCTGTGTGATTGACACCTGACAACTAGGGGAGGGATGGGCTGGGCTTGGGCTAGGATGTGGGGGTTGGGGCCCCAGCAGGCACACGGACTGGGCTGTGGGCAGTGAGTGGAAGGTGTTGGGGGTAGGAGGAGACCCTCCCCTCGCCTTGCCCTCTTCCTTCTCATTCACTGACTTTCCAAATCCTTGGTCATTCCTCCTCAGAAATTTCCAAATTTATGTAATTTTTAGCCTGGGGTTTGATGAAGATACCTCTAATACCACAAAAATTATGACGATTCAGTGTTCTGCAAAATTTCTCTTTGCAATGGAAATAAATCAAATACTTAGCAGCAGGCCTTTGATGACAGGCGTCTCTGGGGTCTCCCGACTGGCACTGATGTGTGGTCAAACAGGTAAGTGCTCCTTCCTCCACCCCTCAGAGCTTCCTCCTCTTCCTCACTCACACTTTCAAGATCAACATATTTAGTCTGATGACAAGCCTTAAAAATGGAAAGTTTGGTGGCATTTCAGCCAAGACTCTTTTCACTGGGGTTGCCTCAAACATTAATCAGTCTTCTATTATAAATGGCTCGGCTGGAGAGCAGAGCTGGATGGATTTCAAAGACTTCTCTCTCTAACAAGCATGCACCGATAGTTTCCTAAAACTAAAAGGATCGTACATGGCAGAGGAGGAAAAAATCATTAGAGTCATTAATGACTGTGGCTTTGCTCTAAAGGCTGCTTAGATGCTGGAGCCCAGTTAGCATTCCTCTGGCAGGCTGGGGAAGCGATTCCCTTCTTTTATTCATGAGCCTGTTTCTCATTAGCTGCTCGGTATAGATCCCAGAGACTTGGGCAGGATCCTGGCCTCAGAGGACTGCTGGCCATGCAGAGCTGAGGCAGGGCCCTCTGCTTTGATTTTTGATTTTTAAAATAGAGGTTTTAGTCCATGCTTTGTTCTCTTGCTAGCAGATGCATGGGCTTTTGAGGAACCGGCAGTTTCTGGAAGAAACCCAGAACTAATAGCATTTTGTTGTTGTTGATGAAGATACAATTACTCAGCAGCCCCAGGGTCCCCTGCCAGGCTCCAGCCTCACATCGGCTACCCCTGTCCTGAGCCCACAGTTCCGAGGCCAAGGAATCTTCTGCTGGGTTAGTGTCAGGTTGTCCTGGCCTATATCTCGGGGAGTTAGTGGAGGCCAGACCCCAGACAGATCTTCGCCTCCCTGGGAGGGCTGGCACTGATGACCTGCACAGCTTCAGAGCCTTTCCCCAGCCTGCACACGTTTTACCAAAATGAAGAAAAGTGAGGAGCGGAAGCATGCTCAGTGGCTCCCTTTAGTCCCTGGCCAGAGAGTCAGGGGCTCATCCAGAGCCTCGAAGCGGCGGTTCTCCCCACGCACCTGCTGTTGTCAGGCTGGTCACACCGCAGCAGAGCGCACCCAGGCTCCTCCAGTGAAATGTAGGCTGCTCTGGCCAAGTCATTCCTGCTCTGCCCTCTAACTAGAGAGTCTAACAAAACAGACAACACAACCAAACAACAACACCAGCAACTTAAACCATGGTGGTTAGTCCAGTTCCCAGTTTTAGGATACATGTGTGGTTTGCTTTGTCAAAGAGACAGACTAAAGACACTTAAAAAGCTTATATTTATGGAGAAATCTTAGACTTGCAAAGAGATCCTTTGTCACATCTTTATGAGAGTTGCGATGTTGGAAAAAGATGCGGTGGGCTGATTTGCTTCTTCCATGTCGCTTTCTGCTGGGCCTGGCCGTGGACATGTGTCTGTCCAGGCCCTCGGGGCTTCTCCTGGTTCTAGGGTTGTGGAGACTGAAGGACAATTTCAGGTGCGGGGTTGCTGTCCCCAGCCCGCACACTGGCGCTCACGGCGTGAGCTCATTCGCCTTTGCGTATGGTGTGTTCAAGATATTTTAATAAGGCCTGCCACTTTCTCTTTTCTTAGTAGAAAACCTGCTTTTTAACCATCTCCTTGAAATCCCTTGTAATACATATGGAATTACAAACTAAAGTCAGACAGTTCAAAATGAAATAGTGCACAATGGTTGAGACTTACTTAAAGCTGGTGTTGGTAATTAGGTTGACAGGATCACTGCAGCGTCTTCAAACAGGCAGTGCACACACACGTTCACATATGTATACATATGTTACTTTTACTGATGTGTGCACGAATTTTTTACTGTGACTAATGTTAAATAAGCTATTTTTTCATATTGTTCCCACATTTATACAATTTATGACTGCCCCAACCTAAATAGAAGGTTTATTGGTTCGAATCTGCCCACTGTCAATTCTGCACACATCTGAGATTTTCATTCCACGGTCAGCACATTTCAGAGTTCTTACAAGTTCACCAGGAGGCACCCCCTCCCCAGCGTCCACTCTGCATGAGGGCCGCCATTTTCACAATGGGCTTTTCCATCCTTTCTTGGTCAACGACCCCTGGCTTCAGAGCCGTTTCTCTAAGACGGCAGCAGAGAGGAGACCTAGGGCGCCATATACAGGGCTCACATGGCCCTCATTCGCCTAGCTCATGGTCTTCCTGAAAATGCCCCCTCTCAAAGAAAGATCATACTGACTCCAGCTCCCACTGGAGGAGCCAGACACCTGCTGTCCAGACCGTTGGGACAAGAGTGTTCCAGGCAGCCAGGGGGTCCTGGAGGTGCTGATCCCCATCAAGGGCCGAGGACACTTTGAGATTCAGCAAGAGGCCCACCTAGTAAGTCCAAAGCCTTTTGGAGCTTTGGGTTCTCAGACGCTGACAGGGACAGCCACGCCATGTGATTGCTTCGGGGTCCAGGGAGGAGGTGATTGACCTCAATTGGGCAAGCTTATGGGCTCTGTTATCTGAAACTGGGGCATGGCTGAGCTCTGGGCGGGCTGACCTGCAGAGCCCGGACCATTCTTCATATCTTGCTTCTAGGCATTTGAGTTGGGACAAAATGGTGCACAGTCTGTTCCCTTAGATTTTTGTCAGTTCTCATCTTTCTGCCTTGAAAATAGAGCTTACGCTTTTTCAAAATCTTGTGAAATTATACAAAACTAACTCAGTTCCCACAGAGGCTTCCCTCTGTGCTGCCACATAGCAGGTTACCGCCAGTTACCGGAGGACTTGACCTCTATGGACCTCCGTTCTCCCAGACAAAAATTCAGGGCATGGGCAACTCTCCCTGGAAGCTGAGGACACAGCCCAGCTCATGCCTGATGCTTGCTCAGGACTCCAGAACTCCGAGTTTTGCGTTACGTAACTGTAAGAAACCAGGCTAAGGTTGCGGATGACAGGGCATTTCTCTTGTTTTAGAGGAGGATACAATTTATTCCCTCAGTAGGTGTCTGTTAAGCACCTGCTCCAGGGCAGGGACTAGAGAGAGAGAATGTGTGAGACAAGCCCCAGCCCTGTTCATGCAGCTTCAGGCTGCAGCTCGTCAACTGCCTGATTCCAACAAGCGGCCCAGACCAACCTTGGTGGCTGCTGCAATTGTCTGTCCTCATTACATCCCCACACACCTGCCTGTGTGCCTGTCATCCCCACTAATTAATCCCCACCTGCTCAGTCTCCTCTCATTGCAATCTCTGTCGGTGCTGAGGTTTCTGGAGCATCTTCAAAGGGTGGAGGCTCCAGCGGGGACCCTACCCCCTTCAGCAAGGGGCTCACGATTCCCGCAGCTGAGCAGGGGTCTTCAGGACCAGAAGTAAACTGAGTCACCCTGTTCTAAGCCCTAGACATCTCACCCCTGGTGTGCAAGCTTTTCTGGAGTGATACGCTTCAACATTCTTGGCTTTTAATGCGATTGGGTAATTTTTGATAATCAATATCCTGTGTATTCAAGTAGACAGAGCCACACACAAGTGCTTAGTTTGATAATGTCATCCAGTAACAGAAATGTTTTCCTTTTCACAACACTTTTACATCTTTATCTAATTTTAATATGTTTATTTAAACAATGATAGCACTTTGGCAAATATTATTCTCCTATGGTATTGTATTTTATTTGTTTTTTTGAGACAGAGTCTTGCTCTTTCATCCAGGCTGGAGTGCAGTGGTGCAGTCACAGCTCACTGCAGCCTCAGTCTCCCGCACTCAACGGGTCTTCTCCCCTCAGCCTCCTGAGTAGTTGAGATGAGAGGTGTGCACCACCACACCCAGTTTTTTAAATAATTTTTTGGAGAGACAAAATCTCCCTATGTTGCCCAGGCTGGTCTCAAGTTCCTGGGCTCAAGCAATCCTCCTACCTCAACCTCCCAAAGCGTTGGCATCACAGGCATGAGCCATGGTGCCCGGCCTCTCTCTCGTTTTAGATGTGAGCTGAAACTAGGAGAATGACTCTCTCTACCCCAGATTCCAGGTCCTGACAGTCAAGACTAATGCCCAAGTCACAAGATTTTCGATTCTTATGGAGACAAACGGACTGCCTGTTTTGAACCTTTCCAGGCTCTGCGGTGCTGGGAAACAGCTCTTATCCACATCAGGAAGTCTTCTCTGCAACCAGGTGGGCTCTAGCTCCTCCTCAGCCTCTGTATGGGCGACCCTCATGCCTTTCCAGACACGTTCCTCAGACCCGGGGGCATCCCTCAGGCATCCCCCACACAGGATGTGGCCCTTGTCTTTTGCAGGGTCCCTGACCCCCAGAGACCACCCTGTGAGCACTCTCAGCTCCCAGCCTGGCGGCCCTCTCCCCTCTGCACTCTCAGGATGGGATCTCCCTTGGCCACATGGCCTTGGCCCCTGCTGGACACTGGAGGTTTGCAGGCTTAGCTCTCCAGCCCAGGCCTCTCCCAGGCAACCCTGCCCATGAGTCCCAGAGCCTCCTGCCATCCACCGCATCCCAGCAGGTTCCCACCCTGGTCAGCCTCATCTGAAGACCCAGACCTAGGAGCAGGTGTGATGCTTTCTTGTCATGCACTCCCCAGATTCGGACAAAGGGAGGTAACTCCCACTGACGTTTTCTGTATCATATGCCACCGTCTTTCACTGCTGCCTTCACACTTCAAGCCAGCATGGTGCATCCCTCACCTGGGCCCTGGCAGTGCCTTCCCAGCACGGCCTGTGCTTTCATTCTTGTTCCTCTTCCGCCACCCTTCTCAACATAGCCCGGGAGAGCTTTCTGTTCACAAATCCTGTGCATCTCTGGCTGTAAATACTCATTTGGCTCTTCCGGTTCATAGCTGTGGCCATGACCAGGGCTGGGGTGCAGCCTGCACCTGCCCTGCTCCCAGCCCCAGCTCCTGTCCCCAGCCTTGCTGCTCCATGCTGTCCCAGCACACAGCCCTTCTCTACCTCCCTGGAGGGTTCCACACTCCTTCTTGCCTCTGGGATTTTGTGCTTTCTGTAAACAAGCAACAAGCATGCCTGGGATGCTTGGTACTTTTGTTTTTTCACAGAAGGTTGCGTAATTCAGGGCTCAGCTTCCACGTTCCCTCCCCAGGCAAGCCTTTCCTGCCCATGCTAGGTAAGGTCTTTCTATGCACCTGGCCCTGGCTCTCGGCTTTGGGTCCGTTGTCTGGCACTGTGCCCAATGCAGAGTAAATGCCCAACATGCCCAGAGGGAACAGCCAGTCCCTTAACTCCAGAGTGATTTTCATCTTTTCAGGAACTTTGAAGAAAGAGGGGCAGGGGTGCTCACTGGGGGGATCCTCTCACGGGTTTTACCACAGGACTATGCTCTCTTTCCTCTGTGTGATCTGGGTTCTGCATCAGATAAAGACCATTTTTAAAGTCAGATTTGATGAGATAAAGGTACCTTAACATATTTAATGCCACCATTTCCAAATCTGTTAGCAAACATTAAAAAAAATCAATTCTAGCCATGAAAAGGAAGGACATTTAATTATATGTAGGGTTAATGATTTTCTAGTTTCAAAATGTACTTACAACACAGGAAATTATGCAGGCTGCACGAGAAAGCAGGAGACATTTTTAAAGACTCACTTCTACAGAGCCCGACTTCTCCACGCAACAGCCGCAGGCAACCAGCCAAGTCGCCAGTGGCAGCCGCGGAGATAAATTTCTTTTTACTTAGAGCTCATTAGCAAAGAAGCAGCTGTTGGTTCATCCAGCATTAGCGACGGCCATTGTGGAATGGGTGAGCTGGTGCTGACTCCACCTTTTACCACTCCTGCTGGGCACCGTGGTGTGGTCCGGGTGACCAGACACTAAGCAAGTTGTCCTCGGTGAAATGGCAGAGGGATGGTTATGACGTTCTACAGTTGTTCCTTCTCTAAGGGATACTATTGTGCCTTATAATATTTTGGAGACTAGATGAAAGCCCCACATTTGAAGCTGGTGACACAGGTGCAGACCCTCCATGAGGGAGGTGGGGTCTCGAGCAGGTGGGCTGCTGTGCTGTCACCGTAAGGCAGGCAGTGGCATGAGACCCAGCACACAGGAGCTTTCAGAGGAGGAATCACACCTGCCACCTGCAGTTCCAGTAAAAGTGAACTTTTGCCAACATTTCTGAATAACAGCTTATTAAATATTTTCCCATCTAGTTTAAGGACTTCTAACACTTTTTGGTAGAAAAAAATATATTCCTTGACTTAAAATGTTTTCTGTATGTGAAATCAGAGGAAAACAGTGAGGAAATCTGTGGAAGTATGACCAACTGCAATAGGGCCCGTGTCTTCCTTAGATAAGTTCAAATTCTGGGGTGAATGGAGATGTCTTTTGGGAAAGAAGTAGACATGGTGGTTTAGGAATAACAAACGAAGAAGAAAAGCCTGAACCATCCTCACAATCTGGGTCATTTTACTTGTTTTCTGCATTTTTGGCGTTGGCGTCCATTGGAGTGAAAAACGGGTTTGATCTTCATTGTTTAATCTGAGTTTTCTCAACTAGTTTAACAGGAAGGGATTTATTTGAGGTTACTTCTGGGGATCAGAGATGAGAATCACGTGGCTCCCTGCAGAAACAAGTGAGGAATCCTCAGCTCAAGCCTCCTCCATGTAGGCAGAGAACGGTGCTGTTAGGATGCACCTGCCTGGCCACAGCCAGAGAAGTAATGACCAGACGCAGTGGCGCTGGCCATGGAGAACCACATGCTTCTAACAACTGCACTTGCCCAGAGAACATCTGCTGCTCAAGTGTGGCCTGGGCTCCGCCCCTGCCTCCAAATCTCACCCGGTCGCATGGATGGGTGGATGCCAGATCGCACTCACAGAACTAGGTCCAGAGAATGCTCTGCTTTTGCAGTAATGAGAGGAAGCTCCCACCAGCATGTCCACTGCAGTGCCCACCAAAGCCCCCATCCTCCGTCTGCCCTCTTGTGCCTTTGCCCCCGGAATTGTCCCCGGACCTGGTGAGGGGGCTGGATTGTCACCGGGCTCTTTACATTCTCACAGCATCATCTGGACATCACAGATGACCTCTCCTCTCAACCACTGAAAAGTATTTCCTCCAAAGTTAAATTTCAAAATTACAAATGTTCTGCTCAGGTGGGAATCTACTGGCCTGGAAATCCCAGACTTGGATGTTAGTGGCCAGTTCCACGGAGTTAAAAGGCCTTATATTCGTCTAGAGAGAAGAGACACAGGAGGTGGAAGGAGACCCTTTCAGGTGAGCTGCTCTGTGCCTCCCCCACCGTCATGCGCTCGTGTGCCTGGCTCTGTCTCCACCCTGGGCCTTCATCGTCACCCTGGCCCTGCCACCCACCTCTTCTCTCTGTGACGTGGGGCTGCTCTCTAGGGGTGAACTGAAGACTGCATGCCCTGTGCTGGCTCTCCAGGTGCCAGAGGAACATGGCTGAGCAGACTGAGGCACAGCTGAGAGTGAAAGCCCTGGGGCATGGCAGGAGCCGAGGCCAGGAAGGAGCTGAGAGGGAACCAGGGGCAGCGTCTGGGGTTCTGGGAGGACCTCTCTGTGCTCTGCACTCCTGTCTGGAGAGTGGGAAGAGGGAATGAGATCAGTAGTTATGAAATCCAGGGCCCAGATAGCTGCCTCATGGGAATGGGACTACCGTGTAAGATGCAAACCGAAACAAACCAGAAGTCCAGATTTTCTGGTGTGAATTTGCTTAGCTTATAAATGTGGAAAACTCATTCACAGAGGAGAAATCCTGAGGTCGAATGAACTGAGTCGTGGCCCGTGTGCACCCTCTGGTCTCAGGTGTGTGACTCTGGGTTGGGTGAGTTCCTCATTCAACCTTCCAGATCCTTCTACCAAAGCAGAGGAGAGGTCGAGAGGCTTGAGGGGGCTTCTTGTCTTTAGTGACTGTGGTTAGTGCCTTTGCTCAGGCCACATTTCTCCTCCTTTCTGATCCCTTCCTGAATTTCTCTGGCTGAAGCTCCAATTTTTCAATGCAGATAATACGGAAAAAATAAAGTGGAACTGACATCTAAATAATTTTCCGTATTCTGATGACATTTTGTAAGGATTACTTTTTCGGCAATGTTCTCTCTCTCTCTCTGTCTCTCTCTCTCTCTCTTCCTTGTAGAAGGGAAAGTTGAAGTTGGGTGAAGCAGGAACTTGAAGTAGAAACGGTCATTCCAAGCTGGCTTGTGTAATCACATGAACGAGGGCCACCCGCAGAGCGGAGGGTTCTAGGCGCCACTCGGGAGGCTGGTGGGGCTGGGAGTGGCTTCTCTCCCTGGAGGAGGAAGCACCTCTCACTGCAGACCCTCTGTTCCTCTGGGTTTCCCAGTCCATCCATCCCTGCCACACTCAGACAGCCAGGTCTCCCATGTATGCGTTGCTTCTGCAGCTTCGGACAGCAGCCATGCACAAAGTCTCCAGTCTCGGAGAGTTGGCTGTGGGTGGCGTGGCCAAAGCCAGCACTGGGGTGGCAGGATAGGCCGTGCCATCTGAATGGATGGACCGGGTCCAGGGAGGGATGCGGAGCTGGGGCCGTCTGTCAATGCAAACCTGCTCAGGTTGAGGCCCGTTGTCATCTGCTGGAACGTCTCCACAGCATCTCCATTTAATCCACTGTAGACACTTGCTGTAATCAAATTCTATAGAAAGAAAACAAACAGAAGAATAGCCAGTATGTGAAGAGGCAGTAATGGAATTGTGGTGAGAAAATTGCCTGATAACAGCTCACATGATACCCATGTGAGCAAACTTAAATGTGCCCGAATTAATGTTTATTCATTCTAAACTCATGTTAATTAGGCAAGCTATAGTTTAATTTGCAGGTTCTGAAGATGATTAAGGCCACCAAGCTGAGACAGCCTTGATGTCTAGAAGTGACAAATAGAACTTCCTTCGTGTTATTTACCTCATGTGTTCAGAGAAAATGCCCCCCTTCTGGCTGCATATTTAACTGTTGAAAGAAACATCTGTCTAGATAACAAGAATTTTCTCACTGATATTGGTCATTCATTTGCAATGCCAATAAAAGTCAGGAAATCAGGTCATAGTTTGGGTAGATTTATTTACGTGACCTTTGCAAAAGTCCCCCCCTCCCCCGCTTACGAGATGGGATGGGAATGTTCTTTTGAAGTTTTACGATGTGCCTGTAGTCATGGCTCTGCTGCCCGGTGGATGGCGATGGCCTAGCAGGGGGCACCACTGCTTCTAGTTTTTAAACAGAGAGAGGATCCACTCACGGTTCCCTTAGCCCAAGGCAGTGGTGCTGGTATTTAAATGCAGGCCCGTAGGTCTTCTCAATACCTAGACTTTTCTCAGAGGAAAATGTCTTATATTCAAAAGAAGAAAAGACAGATGTTGTCCTGTAGGAATTAAAAATGTGCCCTCCCTCCTCGGCAACCTGCTATTTGACTGCGTTGCTGATTCCCTTTATCCTTGGCCTGCCAGGAGAGCCACACAGAAGCTCTGCCTCGCCCTGTAGCTCTCCAGTGAATGTGGGCAACGGCCGGGTAACCCCGGCAGTGAGGGTATATCCTGAAGGGGTGGAGGAGGGGCTGCGTCCTCAGAGCTGGGGTTTTTCCAGCTTCATAATGAGGACGAGTTCGGGGAGCCCAGGGGAACACTGCTGGAGGAGGAGGTGCCCACTCTGGGATCATGCCCCCACAGCTGCACACTCACCATGCTCCCTCCTGCACCACCGGGCAGTTCACCTGCCCTCTCCAAGCCTCGGCTCCTTGGTCTGTGAGTGGGGAGGCTGACCGTCTCTGTTGCTGCAGGGTGAGGTAGGAAGAGCATGCACCCCTCCCCAGTAGCACCCACCAAGCTGATTATCCCAGGAGAGGCCGCGCCCATCACGTGCATCCCTTTTGAGCTTCATCGGGCCCTGCCTGATGCTCCGGCATTCACAGCCCAGGTCCTTCGAAGGCCTTAGCTGTTCTTTTAAGCATGGAAGTGTCCATTGGGCTGTGCTTGTGTGCTCAGGAATTTAAGACCGCTCATATCCTGGGTGTCCAGCCCAGAGGCCCCTTTTCCTCTCAACCACAACAGGGATGCCTCCCCTGTCCTCGTTTCGGTTCAACAGCATCCTCTTCAGTGGTGTTCTGGCCCTTCAAGTCACTGGTTCCAGCTGTGCTCTGAGAAAACAAGGTCTCCTAAACATGGTGATGGACCCATTAGATAGCAAAGGCAGAGGGATCAGGAAGCGGCCTTGACCCGACGTTCTGGCCAAAACTTGGGCAGCTGCCCAGACTCAGCTGCTCCAGCCCCTGCAAAGCAAGTCTAGGCTTCCCATGTCTGCAAATGGGAAGGGAAAGCCTTCACTCCCCACCTGCCCGGGCCCCTCCTTCCGGGGCTCTGTTTTGAAAGTCCTCGCTGTCCAGGCTGCAGTGCCGGCCGCTGCTGAAAGCCCACACTGAGATGGGAGCAGACTGCCCAAGGGAGCCTGGCCAGGCCCCGGGTCTCCACTGCTCATCCCTCAGAACTGCTTGGGCTTGTCTCTTCTGTCTGTTCTGTCAGGGCCAATGAAGAATTGGAGACGGGCCTGGGGTCATTTGCCTCCTGTGACGTTGGCTTCATCTCAGCCATGCGGTGTAACCCCAGGACAGGGCAGGGTCCCGCTGCGCCTCCCCAGCCCTGCTTAGCTCCTGCCCCTGTCCGTGGTTCCATTTTCTGTGCCATTCCTCAGAAGAGGCCTGGAATCTTTCATCTTAGCCATGTGCATTTAGGCAAAGACTGTGGTTGCTGTTAGAAAGTCGGCCTCGGGAGCAGGGTCCAGGGCCACAGTGTCTCTGAGCCCAAGGGCTCCCCAGCAGCCCAGATCTGGGATTCAGAGGAAAGGCCACTGGATGTGAGGAGCCAGGCAAAGGACGGGGCCTTCCTCCTTCATAGGAAGGGTACAGAATGGGGATGCTGTGGGCCCTGAGGTCACTCGGAGACCAGCCCTGCTCCTGCCCTACTGCAGAGAGCTCTTTGGATGCTCCTCCCCCTTGTGCCCTCACCCACTCTCCCATGGGATAAGCCCTGTGTGGGAGACTCTCCAACTCAGTCTATTTCTCCAACTCAGTTCTATTTCAGAGAACCCAGTGTAAGATGCTGCCAACGTCGCCCTGGGAGTTGTCCTAGAAAGAAGGCTATAGAAGGGGATTTGAGAGGTGGACTGTCCTCCAAATGGTGCTGACTGGGACTTTATACTAATGGGTACAGGGTACAGACCCCTCCTGGCATGCTGTAATGCACACTTGTTACAGCGTTTACTGTCAGTGATGAGAACAGCATGAGAGTTGAAGGGGAGTCACGTGCTAGGGTGAGGAAAATGACAACTGTCAAGGCTGTGCAGACTTTGAAATGGCAACTGCAGCTGAGAGCCTTTGATTCACTCAAGAGACGAAGAGGGAATCTCTGGGGAACTAAGCACCACCTTAGGGCTGAACGCAGAGGCCCCAGGGCAGCATGGAAGTAAACACAGTCACCTGCAGCTGGACAGATGGAGCTGAGCAGAGCACGAGCTCAGGACTTAGGGGAAGATCACCAGGGATTCAGAGGAAGGGCATCTGCGGCTGAGGCTGCTTTCCTGAGCCAGGGCCAGGCCCTACTGGGGAGCGTGGAACCAGAGACTCGAAGCAGGACCCTGCAGGTAGATGTAACTGACAGCCACGAACCCATCGTGTCCCCTGCCCCCGACACTGAGCCCTGCTGGGTCTGAAAGAGTGACTCCATCTCATTATTTTGGGAGATAAAGCTAATTCAAAGACCACAAGTGAAATGGGTGCCTTGTAACAGGGGTCTTCAACCCTGGGGCCATGGACTGGTCCTGATCCGTGGCCTATCAGGAACCCAGGCCACACAGCAGGAGGTGAGCACGAACCACTGATACTGCCTGAGCTCCGCCTCCTGTCCCATCAGCGATCAGCAGTGGCATTAGATTCTCACAGGCGCCCGAGCCCTGTTGTGAACTGTGCATGGGAGGGATCTGGGCTGCACGCTCCTTATGAGAATCTAATGCCTGATGATCCGAGGTGGAGCAGTTTCATCCTGAAACCATCCCACGCCCACTCTGCCGGTTCTGTGGGAAAATTGTCTTCCACGAAACCTATCCCTGTGGCCAAATGGTTGGGGACCACTGCCTCACAAGACAATGCGATGCTCTTCAGCATGTCCCCATGCCTGTCCTGGAAACAGGACAATATCGAGGGAACAGTTCCAGCCATGGACTTCTGTTTCTGGCATTATGAAGTCACTCATACAGGACTTGCTCTCCTACAGTAAACAACTAGCAAATCAGACAAAATGCATGAGCATCTGTTTCCAGACACTGGACAACAGGCAGAGCAAGGCTGTGACCCTGGAGAAGGGACCAGTCAGGGGAGTCCCATGCCCTGGAAATGGCCTGGTTTTCTGCCTGGAGGGATTTTCTAGAAGCCTGCACCGGGAGAGAGAATTGGCCCAGTACAAAGCATTTGGATGGAGCTGAAGACACAGAAGTGGGGATGCAGGGAGGCTGAGGCGGCTAAAGTTCCCGGGGGAGAGTCTCCAACAGGGGAGAGTTATAATAGGGCAGAGCTTGAAAAACCTGCATCCTAGCAAATGTGAAGTTGTGCGTGTGTAGGATGAGACCACAGGAGGCCAGGCAAAGGCCAGCTATCGGGGAAAGAGCAAGTGTCCACAAGTCTCCACGAAAAGGAGCGACTTCCAGAGCTCTCACCGAGGGAGGGCATTGCAGTTCTGTTCATCTGAAATGAAGATGCTTTGCTGAGCCGCAGCATCCAGTCAGAAAGCCAGAAGGGTGACACTTGGAGAGGAAGAGGGTTGCTCGAGGAGAGGAGCATGCTAGTCTATGCCCCGCCGGGCACGTTTCGAAGAGAGCCTCTGTGGATCGTGTTGACCCGGAGGTAACTTAACTGCCTGCCAGAGCTGAAGCCAACACTTCCGGAAAAGAAAACAAAATCCAGACAGGCAGTAATGTCACTTTCAAAATATCCAGTGTTTAATATTTTTAAAATTATGACATGTGCAAAGATGCAGGAAAATATAACTTATAATGAGGAGAAGAAAACATTAAAAAACAGACCCAGAAATGAAAGAGGTGATGGAATCTGCAAACGAAAACTTTAGTAAGACTATTATAAATATGTTCAAACATCCCGAGAAAAGCAAGAACATATAAGATGAGAAGGAGATAAAGTGAAATGACATTTCCAGAGCTGTAAAATACAATATCTAAAATTAAAAATTCACTCGACAGGCTTCATAGCAGATTAGACACCACAGAAGAAAATAGCAGTGAATCTGAGGGCAATAGACACTACCCGAAGTAAAGAGAAAGAAAACTCAGTGATAAAAAGGTGCTATGGCAGTTATCCCTCTATAGTCACAATCTGTTTCCCAGTGTTGGTCTCAGAACTAATTCTGAGACCCGAAACCCACTGGATGAAGTTTAGGGTGCAGGTCCCTATGAGACAGTTTCCTAAAATATGGTGTCAGATAAGCTTGGTAATCGTTTTCTCATTAGTTTCTCAGAAAAGCCCATGACCACTTACCTATGCAAACATGCACTGACTAAAAGAGCCCCTGACAGGCCTTTGGAGATGCTGGACACAGGGTCTGCGTTGACTCCAATCCCCAGATGCCCAAAGGCCCATCATAGCCCCTGCTGTAGGGAGCCTGTTGGGCAGGGCATTGCTGAAGTCCCGTCCCAGGCGTTGCTGACACTCCACCTACTTGCATTTATTTTACCCATCCCAGAATCTGTCATTGAAATCGGTAGGTGGAGAGCCCTCGCATTTTTTCCATGACCTGTGGGGTAGGAACTATCATAACTAGGGGCCAAGTGGAAAGTTCTTGACTGTGGGCAGTCCCCCAACTCCCAACTATCCTTCCTTCTGTCCAAGAGAAAAAAAATAAGCAAAGCAAACCAAGTCACAACAGCAAAATCCAAACCAAGTCACAACAGCAAAAACCAAGACTGCATCTCAGGAGGGAATGTTGGAGATTATTGCCACCATCAAAGGCTTAAAGAATGCAGGGATAGTGGTCTCCACTATGTACCTACTTAATTTGCAAAACTGAGCCCCACGACACTTGGCTAACTCATGACAGAAGACCCTGAACTATCAGACACTCAGCCCTGTAGCAGCTCCGTTGGCAGCACTGAGCTGAATGGCCTCCCACTGGATAGAACTCTGGGAATTAATCTGCTCATACACTTTGAGTAGAGAGAGGAGTAGCCTAAGGCCAGAATATATGCACAGTTACAAGCACTGGCAAATGGCCTGATTGGTTCTCTGGGATCCTGGAAAGACAAAGTGTAGAAAGCTGAGGATGAGAGGAGTGGGACAGCAACATATAGATGAGTAGATAGGCGCTCCAGGAGTGGACAGAGTGTGAGCCTCTTGTCTTGCAAGCTGGCATCTATCAGGGAGCATCCACTCAACAGCCAAATGGGCAGAATGGCTTGGCCAGTAATTGGCAGAATGGCCACACCTGTGCTGGTAAGTAGACATATGAGCAGAAAGGCAAAGCAGCAGTGAAGGAGCTTATTCCTGGGCCCAGCAGCTTGGACCTTTGTTTGTTACAGTTAATCCAGCTATGGATGCTGCCTGATGTCTAAACCACCAGCAACAAAAACCAATACTGAGCTCCTTGTACAGCATCATCCCCTGAAAAGACCAACCAAGAACTTGGTATCAGATTGATACACTGAGCCTCTTCCACCTTAAAGGACAGTGACTCACCTTGGCTAGAATCGACACATATCCTGGATGTGGGTTTACCTGGCCTGCCTATAGGGCTTTGGGTAGTGCCGGTACGCGAGGATGCATAGAGAGTTTTATCCTCCAAGTTAAGGTCCTACTTATGACCTCACTGGGCCAAGAGACTGACTTTACAACAAAGGAGGTGTGGCAGTGGGCCTGTAACCCAGGCACCCACTGGTCCTGTCACACCCTACAGCGAAGAAGGCATGGCAGTGGGCACGTGACCCAGGCACCCACTGGTCCTCTCACATCCTGCACTCTGCACGGCACCACTAGAAGGCCTAGAAGGCCTCAGCCTTGGAGAGGCTGAGGACGGCCTCTGGAAGGTGCAGGTGAGGCATCAGCTCAGATTCTTGCTATGAGGAGGGAGCATCATCCACCAAGATGTAGTCTTCATCGTAAATCAATGCCCACTCAAGACATGTGGACACCACAGACGAGCGTAGAGGTGGCTCCGCTCAACACCACTTCTAATGACCAAACCAGGACATTTGTGCTTCTCGTCTCGCCACTGGAGGCTCTGAAGGTGTAAAAGTCTTGGTGCTCAGAGGTGAAATACCTCCACCAAGGGATGTAGCTGTGGTTACAGCAGCGCCTGTAGGGGACAGGCTCTGGAGCCAGGCTGCCTACACCAGGACGCAGGGGCAGTGTGGCCGCAGGCATGTTTGCTCACGCCATTCATCCCTCATATGCTCACCCCACAGCAAGACTCTGCCACGAGTGTGGCACTTCAGAACACAGCAGTGGCCTCCACCTGCATGGAAAAACATTTTATGAGCATACGTTTTATTTATATGCCAAGGAATAGGCAGAAAGTACACAATAAAGACAAGAAAGGGCTTCCACTGTGGGCTCTGATCTGGAACACCTGGGGAAGCCCACCTTTAGGGGATGCTCAGGGAGGCTCACGGAGGTCACCTTGGAGCTGCGAAAGGAAGGATGGGTGTTTGGGGCTGTGCAGAGCTGGAGCAGACACGGCAGGTCCAGGGGCCAGCAGGAACAAAAGCCGGGGCGGAGAAGAACTCTGGTCCTTGGCCCACATGGAGTGGGGCCAACAGGAGGGCAGGGTCTGAAGACCCCAGCAGAGGAATGGATGGAACCAGCCAAAGCAGCTGGCACGGTGGGCCATCCAGGCCTTAGGGTGAGCGTGAAGAGTTTGTATTTATTTTTTATTCTGAGAGAATTGAGAAACTACTGGAAGTTTTCAGCTAGAGAAGTGATATAATCTGATTTTAATTTGAAGATGACCCTACCCCTAGGGTGAACTCCATGGAGAATGGAAGCCACAGAGCTGGGTTTGAAGGGACGGCAGTGAAGACTGGGATCTGCAAACCCTGCGTTCTTCTTAGCCATAACTCTGACATCACAGGCCTGCTGCACAAATCCATGCCCACTAGCTGGTGCATGCAGCTGCTCTGAGTCTGCACTGTTCCTGGCACTGAGGACACTTGAAGTTCACTGCCATCTTCAAAATCAGCGTCGAGTGGAAAGGAAAGCTAGGCATTGTTCTTAGTTATTTAGTCACGTTGTCCTTTAGCCACTGACGACAGAGTGACATCTGCTGCACCCCAGAGCCCTTCACTGCCCTGCACCCAAGGTTCAGCCCCCAGAGAGAGGAGCGCTGGGAGCCTACCCTTTCGTTCCAGGTGGGTTGAGCTGATGGGAGCCTCAGCAGGAGAAAGAGGAGGGCGGAGGAGATGTCTACTCCCCTTCTCCCCACCGCCCAGCTTCTCCCTCCCTTGACCATGTCTACTCCCCTTCCCTTCCCTCATCCAGCTTCTTCCTCCCTTGACCATGTCTACTCCCCTTCCCCTCCCTCACCCAGCTTCTCCCTCCCTTGACCATGTCTACTC
>NW_012115200.1:2634145-2650653 GCF_000951035.1 Colobus angolensis palliatus | reverse complement strand
CTACTCCCCTTCCCCTCCCTCACCCAGCTTCTCCCTCCCTTGACCATGTCTACTCCCTTTCCCTTCCCTCATCCAGCTTCTTCCTCCCTTGACCACACCCTTCCATCAAGACCAGGCTCACCCTTCACCCCTGAAGGCCTGAGGTCGGGGCGGCCCCTCTTTCTATTAACAGTTCCTGAGTGCACTCGCATCTTGAACTTCTTCACTCTGGCCACACCTTCAAACGGTCCTGCATCAAACGGTCTTCCATTCGTTCCTGTGGTAGGCGTCCTCTCGCTTCTGCTGCAAGCCCAGGCACATTAACATCCATCTTCCTTTGGACTCAGCGCCATCATTCTGCCCTTTTGTGTTCTCTCCCAAGTACGGCACATGATGAGTCGTCCCTAGAAGGGTTCGAATCAGAGCAGCTGCCTGTGCAAGGTGACGATCAACTTGGCTCAGATGTTACATGACTAAGACGCTTGACTATCGAGCCTGCATCCCATGAACTTAGAGAAAATTCTAAACAGATATTCTGATCAACCCCACTTGCTTCTTCATTGTCTTCTAAATCAGCCATATACGTTTGTAATGTGATCTATTAATAGGAAATTTTAATGGTTTTGCATGGGTAGCTGAAAGTCCTTAAATGGTTCTGAAAGTTTACCTGAGGTCTAGAATAAAATTCACTAATTTTAATGTCAACTGCATTGCTATTTCTCTAGCTTCTTAATGGAAAAATAATGCACAATAACCCCTAAAAGTTAATACAAGCAATGCAGTCTCACACTGTCACCTGGGCTGGAGTGCAATGGCATAGTCTCGGCTCAGTGCAACCTCTGCCTCCTGGGTTCAAGAGACTCTCCTCAGCCTCAGCCTCCCAAGTAGCTGGGATTACAGACACCCACCATCCTTTTTTTTTTTTTTTTTTTTTTTTTTTTTTTTAAGAATTCACCGTGTTAGCCAGGATGGTCTCGATCTCCCAGCCTGGGCAACAGAGGGAGACTCCTCCGTCACAAAAAAAAAAAAAAAAAAATCCTTTTTTTTTTTTTTTTTTTTTGTAAGTTTCAACAAATCACTGTGTGCCCAGGGCTCAGGGACTCCCTGCAGGTGTCACTGTCTGTGCATTTAGGGTGTGGAGTGTCTGGAATACCATAATGTTTCCCATTTCCCATGGGGCCATGTCTTCAGGGTGATGTTCACCCTCCAAACTGATACCAAGGTTTGGTTGAATGGGCACCAGCACCCAGGAAGACGCCCACAGAACTTTCTCTTTAAAAATTTCTGCATTCTTTCTATATTATGTTTTCCAGTTATAAACAATTACAAAACCATCATAAAATAATTTAAAGTTAAATAACACAAACATAGTTAACTTGGAAATAAAAGTCAGAGATAACCACTATGAAAGTATTGTGTCTATTCTTTAAGATCTCTTCCTATACATATATGATTGCTATTATTTTATGGGTGCATTTTACTTATAATAGATGACATTGATTCATCATTTTCTGCATGCCTGGCTGCATCTAAGTACTTTAAGCAGATTAGTCATGAGACACAGGAAAGTTATGAAATATGCCCAGAGTGGCATAAAACCAGGAGCTGAACTGCATCACAACCAGCACTGTTGCAAAGGGAGACCGCCCGACCACACACTCACGCTGCTGAAATTTGCTCTTCACTTCACATGACTTCAGCATCTTTATAAGTAAGATTTTTAGATTACGTCTTAACGGCTGCAAAGCATTTCACTTGTACCAATAATTCATACACTTAGTCTTCTATTAATAAACATGTAAGTTGTTTGAGTTTCTTTTTCATTTGCACGCAATGCCACAACGGTGATCACATTTCATATTTGGTGAATTTGTGATGGGGTTTTTGTCCGATGAACGCCAAGAAGAGAACCTGCCACATCAAAGCACCTACGCAGTCTTCGTCCTGATAGCTATTGACAGATTGATTTCTAGCTCCCAACAGGAGTCAATGAAAGTGACTCTGTCATTCATACCCTTACTAAATTTGGATGTTATGGTTGTGTCCTTTCTTTTTTTAAAGCCTTTGCCAATCTGATAGAAACACTTACAGATTTTGGGAGGGGAGGTTGGCACTTCTTTGATTATTAATGAGATTGGCTGTTAATCACACACATACTGCCCCTTTGCATGGCTTTCTGTGGGAAAGTTATGTCTTTATTTGTTATTCCTTTATTGTCTTTTTAATTTTTATTACTTTACAAGGTTTCCTTATATATTAAGCATGCTGCTGGATTACTATGCAACAATTAGAAGCAATAAAGTAGATACTCATAAATTAACAGGAACTATAGAGCTGGATGAATTAGTAAAACAGAATAAGGCCTATAGCATTATATTCTTCATGTAAATTAAAATAACACATGCACGGGTTCTTTTGGAAATAGTAGGCAAGTTAATTTAGACCAAAACTACCACAGAGAACAATTAGAAAAGCTGGGAAAGCAATGCTGAGAAAATCAAAGAAGACCTAATTAAATGGAAGAATATGTGAGACGCATGCATTGGAAAATTCAATATTGTAAAGCTGTTAATCTCTCCCAAATTTACCTATAGAGGCAAAGTTATATCAATAAAAATGCCAACAGGTTTGTGTGTGTGTGTGTGTGCACGCACAGGCATGGGCGTATCTGTATAGGGGGAGAGGGTTTATTTATTTAATTTTTGTAAAGGTACAAGCAAATTCTGAAACTGATATGAAAATGCAAACTCTCCAAATAGTCAAAGTCTTACTGAAGAGGAAGAAAAAGTGGGAGCACGTTTTTCCTTTATATCAGTATTTATTTTCCGTGCTATCTAAAAACATGTGTTTTGGGAACGAAGGGAGACACAGAGACCAATACCGCAGAACAGAGTCCAGATACAAATCCTCCTGTGTGTGGACTCTGGATCTATGGCAAAGCCTGCACCGCAGAGCACAGGGCAATGAATGGCGATGGGTCTGTGGGTTCTCCTTTCCACATTTACCGCTACACATAAATAGTAATTCCAGATAAGCTGTTGTTCTCAACCTGAAGGGGAATGCTACAGTTTTAGGATCATTTCCATTTCCGGGTAGGATAGAGCAGCTGAGGCAGACCGACCCCCTCTGAGGACAATGAGAAAAACACAATAGTCGTTGATAGGATCAGAGCTGCCGGAGCCATGAGAACCGGAGGGTCAGCGCAGACACACCAGACACGCTTGTTTTCTGGGGCTGCTTGTCAGTTCTGGACACAAGGGAAAAGCTGAGGCTGGGGGCTTCGCTTCGGTGAGACATCAACAAAGCCATTGGCCGTCTCCAAGTTCAGAGACATAAAATTGCACACTGGAGGCTCCAGTGCATGACTGGTAAACTGACTTCGCCTCTGGAAAGCGGGAGGGGTGTTCAGTGGTTCCACTGCATTGAGAAGACACACACAGAGCTCGTGACCTGCAAGGGGACGCAACGCAGGGGTGCACCGTGTTCTCAGCCCACCGTACTGAAGGCCGTGCTGAGAAGGCAAACAAGAGGCAGGCCCAGCATAGTATTCTGCTGCATGAATGCACCAACATGTATTTATCCATCATTATGCTGATACTTAACCAAGTTGCTTTCAACTTGGAGTTACTGTGAGTAGGACCGTGACAGGCATTCCCATGCAGATGTTTTGTTGCATGTACATGCTCATTTATGTTGGAAAAGGTAAATTTGTGAGTAAATTTAAAAGTACATTGATGGTAAAAACAAAATTGATATGGTCTCGTGTAATTTACAACATGTTAAAATCTGAAATGCTGAAAATTGAGAGGCCTACTAACGATACCTCAAAAGCAGCAGTGAAGGGAGCCAGTGAAACTGCCCGTAATAGCATGGGTGAGTCTCACAGATGCAATGTTGTGTGAAAGACGTCCATCACCATGGAGTGTGCATCACAGTTGTATTTAGACTGAGTTTGTGCTTTTGGAGCACAGGACAGTGCTTAGCTTCTAGGAACAGGGTGCAGTTACCCAAAGGTGGCATGGGGCGTCTGGATGCTGGTGATATCCTATTTTTTTGACCTGGAAGACGTTTATGCCTATTTTTATTGTGTGTAATTTACTAAGTGTTGTATTTATGATCTGCACTTTGTTTTCAATAAAATAGTTACAAATATATACACATAGAAAACAGCACTCATATGTTTCACTGGGATAAGAATCAAAGGTACAGAGCAGGCAGGTGAGGGCTGTTCCCCCAGGCTGGTGATGGAATGCAAGTGGGGGACAAGCAGAAAAGGCAAAAATATAAATCTGCTCACTGTGGCTCATGCCTGTAATCCCAGCACTTTGGGAGGCCAAAGCGGGAGAATCGCTTGAGCTCAGAGGTTGAGTACCAGCCTGGACAACATAGTGAGACCCAATCTCTAAAATTTATTTATTTTTAAAATTTAAATTAGCCAGGCACGATGGCACCTGCCTGTGGTCCTAGTTACTTAGGAGGCTGAGGTGGGAGGATCACCTGAGCCTGGGAGGTAAAGGCTACACTGAGCTGTGATCATGCCACAGCACTCCAGCCTGGTATACAGAGCAAAACACTTATGTATATAAAGAAGAAGGAGAAGGAGAGAAGAAATGAAAGGAGGACGGGAGAGAAAGAATGAGGGGCAGGAAAACGACAGGGGTCACAGAGACAGGCTCCGACTGTGTGCCGTTGACCGGGACGTGAGACCTATGCCGCCTGCTCCTCCCAGGTTCTGGGGGAAGGGCAGCCTTTTGTTGTCTAGAGCCCCATGAGCTTGTTTATGCAGCCCCTGAGAAATTGAAAATACAGGTTTGCCTCACCTTGTTCCTTATCAACATCTCAACACATTGGTTCAATGGTCACAAAGCACTGGCTGTGACCCCCTGAGAATGAACCTGGAAGTTCACACACACAAGGTGCTAGACAAATACATGTAAAGCATTTTTACTCCCATTTTATTGAAAAAGAAACTGAGATTCCAAGAAAATAAGTTATTGGCTCCCCCTCAGTTATCCATGTGTAAGAGCAGGGATTAGAACTCACACAGCAAAAATATGGTGAGTCTCAGTATTTGCATTAATATTTTCCAAACAATGTGTTGCTCTCAGCAGCAAAACAAAACTAATTTTTAAAGGCTTCCAAAAAAATAGAATCTGACAGCATCCTCAGGAATATAAATTATGATTGTGTTCTTGAAAAGTGTACCCTGTTAGGAAGATTCTTCTCTTGACGCTTGTATACACAAATGGCTTCATGGTTCAAATGGGTTCTGGAAAATTAATAAAATAAAAATGTATAATATTAGCCCAAATGCCTTGGTTTCAAGAACTAACTCTTCTATAGCATTTGCCATGTCCCAGTCACTGATCTAAGTGCTATACAAATATTAACTCAATTTTTTAAAGCCACAGTTTTCTTCCCTGCCCCTCATCCCCCCAACCACCTTAGTCTTTTTAGCCAGTGATGGCTGGAGTTTGAATGTCACAAGCTGCATGACCCTAGGCCAGTCTCAAACTCTGTAGCTTGGGCCTTTCAAAGGGGCCAGTGAGCAGCTTCTGCATAAAGGGGAAGTCCACGGATTAAATGACATATTGAATGTGGAAGCGTCAGCTCAGGCATGAGGCTGACGCCTTGTAAAAATCCAGGTGCCAGCCGGGCGCGGTGGCTCAAGCCTGTAATCCCAGCACTTTGGGAGGCCGAGACGGGCGGATCACGAGGTCAGCAGATGGAGACCATCCTGGCTACCACGGTGAAACCCCGTCTCTACTAAAAAATACAAAAAACTAGCCGGGCGAGATGGCGGGCGCCTGTAGTCCCAGCTACTTGGGAGGCTGAGGCAGGAGAATGGCGTGAACCCGGGAGGCGGAGCTTGCAGTGAGCTGAGATCCGGCCACTGCACTCCAGCCCGGGCGGCAGAGCGAGACTCTGCCTCAAAAATAAATAAATAAATAAATAAATAAAATAAAAATCCAGGTGCCAGTTGGCGCCTTCTTGGACCCAAGCTAAGGACGCCAGGCCAGGAAAGCATGGAAACAGAACAGTCTAGCTCTGCTTCTCCGGCTTTGCCTGCCTTGGAGGACGTGCACCATCTGAGAAGCCCTTGAAGGCTCCCGGGGGGAATGATGGACAGATCGTTTCTCAGAGAAGGAAAGACAAACCCTCCTCCAAGGTGACCCGTGCTCTCTGCAGACAATCATAGAAGAAAAATCCAGGCTTCTAATTTGCAGGGTAAGTGCCCTCCTCCCAACACACTATTGTGAGAAATCATTTTAGCGGCAGTGGCAATGTAATGTTTAGAAAATAGATCTGAGTAGAACCATACCTCATGTTTATAGTTTTTAAAACGCATTCTGAGGACATTTACCCAAACTAGGTTATTAAGACAACTTTTTCTGGCTGTCAGACTCCTTCGTTGGCTCCACTTTCTTTCCTTCATTTTCTTAGCCAATGAGACTATTACAAGGCTTGCTTAGTAAACCAATTTTTCAAGCTCTAAGAGAAACACCCGCTAAGAGCTTGCATTGCCTCTTCCCTAATCTTTTCAGCTTAGTGGGAAAATTTACTGTGGACCTCTCCATTTTTCCCTTCACAGACCATTGGTGACACATCGCAGGGGATAATAAGCGAGAAAATGAAATTCTGTCTCCCTTCTAGAGATATACACCAGCATCGCTCAAGCCTCTGGCACTTTTATTCTTCCTTTCTCTCAAGCTTGCATTGAGAATTGTGCAAGTTCAGCTGCGCCTTCAAAAGAGAAATGCTGAGGTTGTGTGGAACCCTTTCGCCCATCTCTTCTGAAGTGCATTTAGAAAGTAGTCTCATGATTACTACTCACCCTCTGATAGGTAATTCACTTTTTTAAATGGTGGAAGTGCAGGCACTCAGAACTCCTTTTTATAGCTGGGTGCCATGTATTTTTCCAGAAAGATGAACCAAGGAAATGGTTTTCCAGCTGTTACTGATATCTAACAAAGACAGCGTGTCCACTGGGGAAGGAAAACATGCACAGTGCAAGGTCTCAGGTTGACCTGTGTAGTCCTATGGTTCTGGGATTTTCCAGGGTCCTCCATGGTCCTCTGGGGTCCTCCAGGGTTCCCCAGGGTCCCCCAGGGTTTTCTAGGGTCCTCTGGGATCCTCTGGGGTTCTCCAGGCTTAACCAGAGTCCTCCAGGGTTGTTTAGGGATTCTAGGATTCTCCAGGGCTCTGTAGGTCCCTCCAGGTCTGTGTGATGAGTCCCTGCTGCCTCCTGCTGTCTGGGAACCCCTCTGTTCCTGGCTACTCCCTCCCGCTTGCTCCTGACTTCTGTGCCTGCACTCGGGCCTCAGTTGAGCCGTGCCACTCCAGTGAGAGACAGAACCCCTATCCATGCCATTTGCTCCTTGCTGATGGCCATGGTAAGCCATGTGGGGTGGTGGAAGGGCTGCTACTCCGGGACAGCCTGGGTCTGGATTGCTCACAAATTTCAGTCTCTTCAGTTCTGTGGACACGGACAGTGCTGCTTCCCTATTCCCGGGGACCCTGTGACCATTAACCCAAGACACCATTCCCGTTCAGCCCTGCCCCGGCCTCCATCAGCTGAGCCTGCAGGTCATTCTCCCTCCTAGGCCCAGCCTGTTTTCTTCCTACGTTGTACCAAATAAGATCGAAATTTCCTCATAAACTTTCTAGACATTCTCCTCTCAACCACCTTATCCTCCTGCAATCACTGTTCCTCACTGAAGGGAGGCAGGGATCTTTCCATTGGACCTGGCTGCTCTGCTTAAAGCGCCTGATGGTTCCCCCTCATCCTCAGATACCCGGGGATTCCTAGTGTTCTGTCTCCCGCCTTTCCCCTGGCCCCACACACAAGGTGCTGCTGCTGCACAGAGCTGCCTGAATTTTTCCATTGTCCTCAGCTCTGTCCCACTCCCACGCACCCAGGGTTCCATCTCACACCTGCTGTAACCAAACACCACAGGCCAGAGGATTGGAAACCACAGAAAGTCATCCTCTCAGGGTTCTGGGGGCTGGAAATCTGCAACCCACGTGGCATCAGGGCTGGTTCCTTCTGAAGCGTTGAGGGTGAATCCATTCCAGGCCCTCGCCTGGCTTCCGGCAGCTCCAGGCATCCCTGGTGCCCCCTGGGTGTCTGACGCATTGCTCCCGTCTCTGCCTTCACTGTGGTACGGCCGCCTCCTCTGTGGGTCTTCTGTCCTTCTCTCCTAAGGGCACTTGTCGTTGAATTTAGGGCTGAGCATAACACAAGGCGATTTCATCTCAGGCTGCTTAACTTATTTATGTCTGCGAAGAATCCCCCCCCCCCCTTTTTTTTCAAATAAAGTCACATTCACAGGTTCTGGGTGGATGCAGTGTTTTGAGGAGCTACCATTTGCCCACAATAGCACATTGTTCTCACTCACCCCTGTCCCTGCCTCTGTCCCAGCTGAGGCCCACTCACCCGTTAAACCTCTCCCTGGACGCCCGTTTCTCTTAGGAAGCGCTTTGAGCCTTAGTGTCAGGTCGGCAAACTGCCCATGCTCCTGTGAAACAGGGATCTCAGTGCACCTGATTTCCCAACTGAGGGTCCCCCAGCCCTCTAACCACCCCCTCAGCACCTAACACAGCCCTGACCCTGGACACTTTTCCTGGAAGGTGTCTGTTGGCTGGCTGAGGAATCTGCAGGTAGTGGGAAGGGAGCGGGGCGTCAGGAGTGAGGCCCGGTGAGTTCAGCATCCCTCCTAAGTGTGTGAAGGACTTGAGGGGTTCTGCTGAGCCACGCGTGCTTCTGGAGTGAACTGAGGATGGTCTCGACAGCTCGGGTGGGGGTCCCAAAGGGAGACTCCAGCGGCCTTGGCAGGCAGTAGTGTGGGTGGGGACAGGCGGCTGGAGGTGGAGCAGGCCAGGCCTCTGGGCTCCCTCCTCATGTCTGCAGACGCATCCAATGCTGTGCAGGACTTAGGGTCAAACCAAAGCTTCACTGGGCCCAGGACCCCCAAGCCTGAGGGCCTCTCCCGGCAGAACCCCTGGAACCCAGCCATGGTCAGGCTTTTCTGAAGATGCCTCTGCATGCAGTTGGCTGCTCAGATCCTCCCACTTGACCCTGGGAAGTGTGGAGAAGACCTGCCCACAGCAGGCATGGTAGCACTCTCATGCCTGGCTGGTGTGTGCTCTGCAGTGTCTCTGGGTGGTGTGTGTGCATGCCTGTCTACCCCTGAAGACTAGTTATTAAAGACTATTGAGGCCAGTGAAAGTCGGCAAAAGTCAGGCTCCTGTGAGAGGGATGTGCTGGTGTTTGACAGCCATAATCAGGGGTCTGCAAATCAGGGCTCAGGTGCCCAGTGTGGCTGGCCTTGTGTTTTGTATGGCCCACCAAGTAAGAGGGGGCTACATGCTTTTAAATGTTGGAAGTTTCCAAAGAAGAATGATATTTCACGATGTGAAAGTTCCATGCCATTCAAACCACAGTGTCCATGGGCAAAGCAATGCTGGGCTGCAGCCCGCCATGTGGGCACTGGCTGTCTGTAGCTTCGTCTGTACCACAGCAGAGCCCGCCAGCCCACAAAACCAAACACGTTCACTCTCTGGTCCTCGACAGAAAAGGCGGATCTCCCTTCAGGAGGCAGAGCCACACAGAGCCACTGCACTGGGGCATCTGAGATGGGATCCAGGCATGTGTGTGTGTGAACTGACTTCCCGGAAGATTCTCAAGCACAGTGAAGTTGGGGAATGTGGATCTAGAGAGCTACACAACCACAGTCCTGCTCAAAGATAGGGTAGCTTTGGCCTCACTGGAGCTCACAGGGATTCACCAAATTCTCAGGTTAATCTAAAGACCTCAGGTGATGGGGTCTGGGGTCGTCGTCCTGACTACCCTGGAGGAAGTCTCACTGGTGCCATGACGACAAGGAATCAGGCCATGGAACCAGGTAGCACAAAGGCCCCGGCAGGCAGACTTCTGAAAGGTGATGCATTTGAGGCGCCACGAAGCTCCTGGCTTCCTGAGCCGGGTCGGTCACCATCTGGGCCGCTGCTGGCTCTGGATCTGAGGGCGGTGCAGTTGCCTGGCTCCACAGTCTTTGTTGGCATCAACACGTGTTACAGTCGGTGCTCCTGTCCATTTAATTTCCATCACGTCTTTCTCTTCGACCCTGGAAACATCGCCCTCCTGGTGAACCCGTGTTTGAGGTTTTCTTGTAATGATATTAATTGTACAACATCCAGTGATGGTTGCCCCCTTTCCTGCCCTGCGTGGAAGTTTCATATCTTCTCCTACATCAGAACCTCCAAAAAGTAGCAGAGCCTCCATTGGGCATTTCACAGAGTTGTCTTTCTCTGGACAGTGAACACTAAGGCAACGTGGCTGTCGTAGGGATGTTAAAGGGGACCCTTGGCCTCTTTCTTCCCATGCTGGGGATGGCTCCAGGACCTCTGTCCCTGGACCCTGAGACGAGGCCCTTCAGCTTGGAGAGAAGGTGCCAGCAGCGAAGCTTTTTGAAGCCTCTTGTGGAGGAGCTGAACGTGAGCACCTTTTTGCATTTACACGGACGCCGCTACCAGAGGAGCTGCTTTCCTGACGACTGTGCAGAATGGAGCCGGGAGCTTTGCCTTGTAACGTGCTGTGTGAGTACTGCTGCTTCATCATCAGATCAAACTCAGGGCTGACTTAGGCTTGAGTTCAGATGCGGTGTTAACCTCTGAGATGGCTGTGTCGGGGGAGCCCCCCTTGCAGTGGGGGGCAATTTCAGCCCATGTCTCTGCCCCTCGGTAGTGCCACAACAGCTCTGCTCTGCAGAGGCAGCTGCACCCATGAGACTGCATGGTTTGGGGTAGACATGTTGGTTCCCACAGTTCCAGAGGCTGGAAGTATGAATTCAAGGTGTTGTCAGGGTTGGTTCTTCCAGGAGGCTCTGCAGGAGGATCTGTCCTGGCCTCCCTCCCAGCTTCTGGTGGTTGCTGGCCATCCCTGCATCCTGTGGTTGCAGCCGCATCACTCCAGGCTCTTCCTCTGCCTGCAAACGCCTCCTCCTCATATGTCTCTGTGTCTCCCATCCCCTTCTTGTAACAACACCAGTCATCGGGTTTAGAGTCCACAGGAATCAAGTATGACCTCATTGGAACTTGGTTCTATCTCTAAGACTGTCCTTCCAAATAAGGTCACGTTCAAAGGTAGCTGGGTCAGGATCTCAACTTATGTTAGGACACACAATTCGACTCCAGCAAAGCAGTTACCAGATGTTCATCTTCTTTTTAGAGGGCCTTTTTCCTCTTGGTTTAGACCAACGGGCTGAGCTTGTGTGAGTAAAACCTCTATCGCACACACATATTCCTCCTTGCAGGGTGCTGAGAGGGAGGACAGGCTTTCCTGGAAATGGTGAGACCGTCACTGACAGTCCTGGGACCTCTCATTTGACCCGCATTGCAGCTGAGAGAGGGGCACGAGGCAGGGATCACAACCCCACACCCAGGATCACGTGCTCTGAGCCTTGAGATGCCGCCCAACACCAGTGGCCTTGAGTCCTGGGTGGGTAGGACTGGGGCTGGAGCCGGTAGGCACCGTCCACACCATCCTGCAGACACACTCGAGGTCAGGAACTGCTCCTCAGACACAGTTCCCTTGAGCTGAGTTCCCTTTTCTGCCTATTGCTCCTCTTGAGTTTTCCCTACAGACAAAATACAATATGCCTAGCTCTCACTTGGGAATCTTGGCTGCATCTTCATTTTGTCATTGCCCTGAAGTGTCGGGTCTGATTAAAATATCTGGCCGGGCACAGTGGTTCGCACTTGTAATTCCAGCACCTTGGGGGGCCTAGGAGGGGACATTGCTTGAGTCCAGGAGTTTGAGACCAGCCTGGGAAACATAGCAAGACCCTTATCTCCACAAACTTTTTTTTTTTTTAATGGGCTGGGTGAGGTGGCATGCACCTGTTGTCCCAGACACTCAGAAGGCTGAAGCAGGAGAATTGCTTGAGCCCCGGAGTTTGAGGCTGCAGTGAGCCGTGATGTGCTGTTGCACTGCAGCTTGGGTGGCAGAGCAAGATCCTGTCTCAAAACAAAACAAAAAACAAAAAACTCACGTGATGACCTCAATCTTAGCAAGTGACAGAGAAACATCCTCTTCAAAGCAACTCCATTGAACAAGAATCAACTTTGCTACAGAAAGATGCAGACAGCTAAGGATGGCATCTCCAGAAGGAGGAACCCTAGAGTCTTGGAGCCAGTTCTAGGGTTCCCAGGGCCACGTGAACGTCTGCTCCTTCCCAGGCTGGGGCTGGCCATGGACCACCCTGAGGCCCCGGGAGCATCTCAGCCTCTGTGGAGCCTCTTGCTGCTCAGGTGTCTGGCCCCCTGCCACAGGTCCCAGCAGAGGCTTCTGCAGTCATGTAGATTACAAGGGGTACTGAGCTAAACATGTTTAGAGTGCTCCATTATCACGGATTAATTTTAAATGAGACTGTGTAGCACTTATCATAAATTTATCTCCTATCGACATACTTGTCACCTGCATTTTTATAATTAGTCCACTTTGATTTAATATTAACCATTCAAATGAAGCATAAACAAGAACAGCTTCTGACCAGCCGGGATTCCCGTCCTGGGAGAAAATCGAAATAGGTTTAGAGAGATGCTCAGCCCTCCCGAATCCCCACCTAAGGGCAGGACTTAGATCAGATTATCCGGGCAGAGCAATTCCTAAAGGGCCATCTGTTTCCTGTGGCTGAAATGCTGGCTTGAGTCTGAATGCTTACAGAGCTTAGGGTGAATTCAGGAATTACAACTCCCTGTCAAGAAAATGCAGAGGGAGAAAGGGAGGATGCAGGTCAGAGGCGTGATGCGGGAAGCTTCGGGTCTGTGCAGCGCCCGCAGCTCTTTAGGCTTTGTTGTGTCTGTTAACTTTTTTTTTTTTTTTTAGATATAGTCTCACTCTGTCACCCAGGCTGGAGTGCAGTGGCGAGATTATGGCTCACTGGGGCCTCAACTTCCTGGGCCCCAGGGTAGCTGAGACCACAGGTGCACACCACCACGCCTGGCTAAGTTTTATGTTTTTGGTAGAGTTGACATTTCTCCATGTTGCCCAGGCTTGTCTTGAACTCCTGAGTTCATGCGATTCACCTGCCTTGGCCTCCCAAAATGCTGGGATTACAGGCATGGGCCACTGTACTCAGGGTGTGTCTGTCACCTCATTTTGATTCCCACAACTTCCCCACAAGCACGCTCTTGTCAACCTTTCTTTCTCGGTACAGAAGTTGAGGCACAGAGAGGCTCTGTCATCAGCCCTAGAGGTCCCAGGACAGCTCAGGCTCATGGTGGGACTGGGGCTGTGCCATTGCCTGGGATGTCTGAGGCTTCCGGCTCAGGCAACTGCAGCTCCTGGCTCCTCGTCTCTTCCTGGGCTCCCCCTTTGCTCATGAGAGGCGATGCCCACCTTCCGAGGCCTGATGCACGTAGTCTCTCTGCCCCCATGGAGCCACAGACTGCCCTGGGCTGCTCGGGCAGCCCCTCCCTGCACTTAGAGACAAGACCTCACTGCTGAGTGCTGGTCCCCTTGCCAGGTACTCATTTGCTGGGACGTCCCTCACACAGGTGCAAAGAGCACAGTGACCGAGAGGGTGTGCTTCCTCCTCGGTGCCACTCACAAAGCCCGTCAGGCCTTAAAATACCAGCCAGGCTGTCCCCAGGCAGAGGCGGCTTGCCTCTGAGGATGCCTTTCCACACGCATAACTTGCAGGAAGGTGCCCATCCAGGCTCTCTCCAGGTGGGTGCACCCTCAACCTTCTACCCAAACCCTAAGTGGTGCTCTGCTCCCAAGGATAGCTCACGGTGCTCTATGGTCATGACGCCCACACGTCCCGTCCTTCTCCCAACACACGCAGAGATGCCGCTGAGCGGGGAACCTTCCAGGACCCTGTGGGAGTGCAGGCAGGAGTCACTGAACACTGGGGCCCTGGGCATGGGCAGTCTAGGTCAGCCTGGGTTTCCACCTTTGGTGACCATTTGTTAGTCCTGCAGCCTTGGACAGTCACCTCATTTCTGGTTTCAGTCCCCTCCTGTGTAAATGAGAAATGACACAGCTTTCTGGGTTGTTCTGATGGTTAAGAGAAGATATGGGGAAAGGGCTTGGCCTGGCCCTGGCACAGAGCAGGCCTTCAAGAAGTGGACTGGCAGAGGCTGTGGCCGTGGCTGGTCTCAGGTCAGGGTGCTCTCTCCTGACCTGCTAAGCATGGACTTCCCCTTGGGAGGAAGCTCTTTTTCCAGCTACAGGGATTCTCATTATTCACCACAGCTATGTCCTGTAAAGTCACTGTGAACACTGAATTCGTGAGTACTGAGGCCTTGCTCCTAAGGGAAATACAGGGTTAGGCCCCTACAAGCCTCTGACCACTTTCTGCCAACCAATCAGTGCATGCCCTTGTGTTATATGTAGAAGTTTAAGGCATCTTATTGAGTACACATTGCTGATTCTTTAACCCTGGACTCATGGCCAGCAGCACCCTGGCTGGTCCTTGGAGGGACGTCTCTAACACACGCAGTTCCTCCCGACGGCACATCACAGGCTTCCTGTCTTTAGAAATGCTACACAGGACTCTGACTCTGTGCTCCACGAAGCAGCGAATACACCAATAAAATGCATAAAAATGCAAAAGGTGCCCTGCTAAACAGACTGAGCAAAGGATGTGTGTTTACAGTGTGGGGCTGAGAGGAGAAGGTGGAGCCAGCACTGCCCTGCCTGCCAACCTCAGCGGGAACGTGCCTGTGGCCTCGGATGCTGTCACCTCTCTGCACACGTTTGTTACTGACTGTGAAAGTACCACGAGTATCGAGTTTAGCAAGTAGGTGAATTCGCAGACGTGGAATCCACGAATAACAGGCATCAACTGTATCTGCTCTCTGTATTCCCAAATATCCACGACTTCCACCAAGCAGGGTCCTCAGCCGACCATTCAAGGTACCGCACAACCAGCTCAACTTCTTTCAGCCTTAACCCAAGTCCTTTTCGGCACACGTTGGCTGATTCACAGGCCCTTCCACAGACCACTCCTGACCTGCCCGGGATGCTTCCTCCTGAGGTCTTGCTAGGAGGGAGAGTGTGATTCCAGAGGGGGAGTGAGGTCCTGGCTGGAGGGACCCTGTCTATGCACCTGTTCTCCCCAATTCCTTCTTACAGGTGCATAGAACTAGGCTGTCCCTCACCCGGGGCCTCCCCTGTCCTGGCTCTCTGTGTCCTCCCCTGTACAAACAGACAGTGCTGCTTCCCCACAGGGAGGGGGGGTGCATGAGACGATGCAGGTGGACTTTGGGAACTGCACCTGGCAGGGGGTGCTCAGTGCACACAATTTGGAGTCCCTGTTTGTCTTGCCAGAAAAGGCACATCCTCCCGTCTCTGCTGAGCTTATGTGCAGCTCTGGGGACCCCGTGTTCTCGCGCCTCCTCTGGTCAGCCACTCTGTGCCCGGAGTGCCCCTGGCCTGCCAGGCCTCAGAGGATGGAGACTTGCTGCCCATCTGTGTCTCCCACCCATAATCCAGGGGTCTCCCCAGGGGCCACACCTTGACCCCTATCCTCTGCATCCTCACAGAACCTGACTCAGAGCCACACATGGGGAGACTCAACTCTGCTCCTCGAAGGAGTGACATTGATATCTGTTCAGGTGCTCCTCACAAATCAGGCTTCTGATGTGTGAAATGTTTTCATGTGATTGATTGCTGCTTCCAGGAAGAAAATCTGAATTTAGACCAAGTCATCAAATTACTTAGTATTTACAACCCCACACATTAATGTGAAATTCTGAAGCCACTATCTCCATTTGTCTGCTCTGTTCCTGCATCCCAGTAAATGGAGCTGGTGTTCCCTGGTGAATTACTAGCCGACATGGTGGTGATTGAGTTTAACTTCCCTGTGGCATCTGACCACTGGCACGGGTTGACTCACAGGGGACAGTACCGACCCCTTCACACACACGTCCCAGGCCATTTCCCTGGATTGGAGGGAGGCCCGGCTGGGGGCTGAGAAGAGCACGGAGAGCTTTGGTGCCAGATGCACTCAGTGGCTGATAGTGAAGGCACGACCTGGCTGATGGCACGAATCCCAGCTCTTCTCTGCTGGTGCCAGAATGAGAGCCAAAGCAGATGCCTCCCTGATCCTAGGGAGCCCCTCGAGGAGGGGAGTCTACGTGGGTGGGAGGGTCACTCCCACCGTGCTCTGTGCCTAAGGGAGCCCCTGAGCCTGGGCAAGACCCCATTAGTGCAATATTGGATGAGTGGGCGGAATGGTTATTTTCTAAACTCTCAGGCTTCTCCCAGGATCAGCCGTGCTCTCCCGGTGATGAGGCCCTGCTGTTCTGCCCCATCACTGGAGTTTGGAGTCAGCCTGGGAATCCCCAGGAGGCTATGAGTCACTCTTTTGGTGGGCCAGGCTCAGCGAGGCCAGGGCTGCGGAGGGGAGGCCTCGCCCCAGGATGGCTGGTGGGGGCGGTGCTCAGGACCAGGCTCTGCCAGCACTGCCGGGGGGTTTCCTCCAGCCATGCTGCTGTGGGCAGCTTGTCCCCATGGCCTG